>NW_004949119.1:428194-431481 GCF_000317375.1 Microtus ochrogaster | reverse complement strand
GGGAGCCTAGGCAGTTTGGATGCTCACCTTACTAGACCTGGATGGAGGGGGAAGGACCTTGGACTTCCCCCAAGGCAGGGAACCCTGACTGTTCTTTGGACTGGAGAGGGGGGGAGGGGAAGGGGGGAGAGGGAATGGGGGAAGGGGAGGGAAATGGGAGGAGGGAAGGAGGGGGAAATTTTTTAATAATAATAATCTAAAGTGATGGTTAAATTTCAAGATTACTGTCTGGTATAATTGTAAATAGTCTCTGAGTGGTCAATAGGGTCCACCCTGTTCCACCGCCATACTGGGCGTCAGATGTAGTAGAGTACAATAAAGCAGTCCCACATCAGCTCAGAATGGAGTGTAATAAAGGGTTCTTTATTTAGGGGTAGACTCACAGATCAACAGTCCTCTGCACCAGAGGTGTAACAGGAACTGAATCCAGCAACCAAGAGAGAGTGTGCACAATTCTACATCTGTTTTATAATACCCAACGTTATGCCCAAAGTGGTCCAGGATCTCAAAGGCCATTGGCTAAAGGAGTTCCCCCAGCATTGCCCAACTTCTCATTATCCAATTTATCTCTTAATTTCCTTTCCTTTTGCTGTGATGAAATACTCAAAAGCAACTTAAGGGAGAAAGCACTGACTTTGACTTACAGTGGTATCTGAATTTATAAAGCAGCAAGTAAAAGGAAATAGGGCTGACTATAAACTCCAAAAACTCAGCCCCTGAAACTCATTTCCTCCAGTAAGATTCTTGTTCCTAAAGAGTCCATAACTTTCCTAATAGTGCCACCAGATAGAGGCCATGTGTTCAAACTTGTAAGCATTTCACATTCAGATAACAACACATACACAGATACATAGAAAAAATATAAAAAGGATGTCCTAGCTTGCATCAACAAGGTACCATTGTACTAGCCTCGTGATGATGGTAAGTGGTGTTGAACAACTAGATAAAATTAAGATAAAATAAAATAAAGCAAAACAATCCATTTCATTCATGTTACTCTAAATGGGAAAGTGAAGTAAGAGTTTTACAAGATACGAAACAAGAATATCTCCAGCATGCAACTATTTTTCAGTCAGGTTATAAAAGCCACAACTTAAGCTGTGTTTAGCAGTGTAGTTCGCTTGAAGGTAAAAGTCCAGACACAAATCAAGAATCTAGGGGAAGGGTTGTCGGTAGTTCACAAAACAGGTTATAAGAATATCCCATAGAGATGAAACTGTTCAGCCCCTACTAACTGTAACCAAGCAGTGACAATGAAAACCAACAAAAAAATGTCATTTTTTTTTAAAAAATTAAAATTTTGATTTAAAATTATAATTTTCTTTTTTTATTTATTTAAAATTTCCACTTCCTCCCATCCTCCCATTTTCCTCCCACTCCTCCCTCTCCCTCTCCCCCTCACTCTCCAGTTCTAAGAGAAATAAAGGTGCCCTGCCTTGTGGGAAGTCCAAGGCCCCCCCTCCATTCTAGGATAGTGAGCATCCAAACAGACTAGGCTCTCAAAAAGCCAGTACATGCAGTAGAATCGACGTCCGGTGTCATTATCATTGGCTTCTCAGTCTGCCCTCATTGCCAGCCAAATTCAGAGAGTCTGGTTTGATAACATGCTTTTTCAGCACCAGTCCAGATGGCCTTGGTGAGCTCCCATCAGATCAGTCCCACCATCTCCGTGGGTGGATGCACCCCTCACGGTCCTGACGTCCTTGTTTATGTTCTCCCTCCTTCTGCTCTTCATCTGGGCTACGGGAGCTCAGTCCAGTGTTCCAGTGTGGGTCTCTATCTATACCTCCGTTCATTGCTGGATGAACTTTCTATGGTGATATGCAAGATACTCATCAGTGTGGCTATGGGAGAAGGCCAGTTCATGCACCCTCTCCTCTGCTGCTCGTGGACTTAGCTGGGAACATTCCCTCGGACACCTGGGAACCTCTCTAGAGTCATGTCTCTTGCCAACTCCAAAATGGCTCCCTTAGTTAAGATATCTTCTTACCTGCTCCCATATGCACCCTTCCTCCATCTAATTATCCCATTCCCCCAAGCTCTCCCCAATCCTCCCCTTGTCCCTTCTTTATCCCCATCTCCCCTTACCCCCAACCCACTACCACCCCCCTGCTCCCAACTTTTGCCCTGCGATCTTGACTACTTCCAATATCCAGGAGGGTAAATATATGTTTTTCTTTGGTTTCACCTTATTTAGCTTCTCTAGGATCACTAACAATAGGCTCAATGTCCTTTGTTTATGGCTAGAATCCACTTATGAGTGAATACATACCATATTTCTCCTTTTCTGTCTGGGTTATCTCACTCAGTAACGTATTTTCTATTTCCATCCACTTGCTTGCAAAATTAAAGATGTCATTGTTTTTTAACCACTGAGTAGATCTCTAAAGTGTATATGTGCCGCACCTTCTTTATCCATTCTACTATTAAGGAGCACCTAAGTTGTTTCCAGGTTCTGGCTATTACAAATAGTGCTGCTATGAACATAGTTGAACAAATGCTTTTGTAGTATGATTGGGCATTTCAAGTGTCCAATGTGTGCTTTTTCTGTTTTCTTTTAAGTGGACACTTGGTGCTATGAACTTTCCTCTTAGCACTGTTTTCATAGTGTCCCATATGTTTGAATATGTTGTCTCTTTATATTCATTAAGTTCAAGGAAGACTTTCATTTCTTTCCTTATTTCTTCCTTGACCCAGGTGTGGTTAAGTAGTTTACTGTTCAGTTTCCATGAGTTTGTCAGATTTCTGGGGGTAGTATTGTTGTTGAATTCTACCTTTAATGCATGGTGATCCAATAAGACACAGGTGGCCACTAAAATTTTTGTTTGTATCTGTGGAGGTTTGCTTTGTTACCGGGTATGTTGTCAATTTTCGAGAAGGTTCCATGAGCTCCAGAGAAGAAGCTATATTCTTTCCTATTTGGGTGGAATGTTCTATAGATGTCTGTTAAGTCAATTTGATTCATTACCTCCATTAATTCTCTTATTTCTCTTTTAGGTTTCTGTCTGAATGACCTGTCCATTGGTGAGAGAGGAGTGTTGAAGTCTCCTACTATTAGTGTGTGTGGTTTGATATCTGCCTTGAGTTCTAGGAATGTTTCTTTTACATAAGTGGGTGCTTTTATATTAGTGGTATAGATATTCAGGATTGAGACTTCATCCTGATGAATTGTTCCTGTTATGAGTATAAAATGCCCCTCCATCTCTTTTGATTGATTTAAGTTTGAAGTTAACTTTGTTAGAAATTAGTATGGCAACTCTGACCAAGGATGTGAAAGATCTATTTGA
>NW_004949119.1:417093-425922 GCF_000317375.1 Microtus ochrogaster | reverse complement strand
TGTTAACTCCAGTCATTTTTTCTTTTCTTTCTGTTTTTTTTTTTTTGGTAGTAGAGTTTGTGTATTTCCCTTCTTTGAGTTATGCTGGTGAAGTGTCACTAGATATCTGAGTTATTGTAGGCAGTGTTGGCAATGTTGCATATTTTGGGTTGTGATTTTTCTTCTATTACTTTCTGTAGGGCTGGATTTGTGGCTACGAATTGTTTAAATTTGTTCTTATCCTGGAATATTTTGTTTTTTCCATTGATAGTGAATGATAGCTTGGGTGGGTATAGTAATCTGGGCTTGAATCCATGGTCTCCTCATTTCTGCAGTACCTCTATCCAGAACCTTCTGGCTTTTATGGTTTTTATAGAGAAGTCAGGTGTAAGTCTGATAGATTTACTTTTATAAGTTACTTGACCTTTTTCCTTTGCAGTTCTTAATATTCTACCCTTAATCTGTATGTTTTGTGTTTTGATTATTATATCACGAGGGGAATGTTTTATGAAATGATCATATGTTTTTTTTCTTTCAGTTTATTTATAATCATATACATTAATAGATTTTTGTATGTTCAACAAACCTGCATCTCTGGGATGAAGCCTACTTGATCACAGTGGGTGATTTTTTTTATGTGTTCTTGGATTCGGTTTGCCAGTATTTTATTGAGAATTTTTGCATAGATGTTCATGAGTGAGATTGGTCTGTAATTCTCTTTCTTGGCAACATCTTTGTGTGGTTTTGGTATCAGAGTGACTGTAGCTTCATAAAAGGAGTTTGGCAATGACTCTTCCGTTTCTATTTTGTGAAACACATTAAGGAGTATAGGTATTAACTCTTCTTGGAAGTTCTGGTAGAATTCTGCATTGAAACCATCTGGTCCCGGGCTTTTTTTTGATAGGGAGGTTTCTGAGGACAGCTTCTAATTCCTTGCGACTTACAGGTCTATCTAAACTGTTCACCTGGTCTTGATTTAATTTTGGTATATGGTACTTATCTAAAAAAGTGTCCATTTCTTTCACATTTTTTTAAGTTTGTGGCATATAGACTTTTGTAGTAAGATCTAATGATTCTCTGAATTTCCTCTGTGTCTGTGGTTAAGTCCCCCTTTTCATTTCTGATCTTATTAATTTGTGTGTTTTCTCTCTGCTATTTGATTAGTTTGGATAGGGGTTTGTCAATCTTGTTGATTTTCTCTAGGAACCAGCTTTTTGTTTCATTGATTCTTTGGATTGTTTTCTGTGTTTCTATTTTGTTGATTTCAGCCCTCAGTTTTATTATTTCCAGTCTTCTACTCCTCCTGGGTGAATCTGCTTCATTTTTTCTAGAGCTTTCAGGTGTGCTGTTAAGTCTCCAATGTGTGCTTTCTTCATTTTCTTTATGTGGGCACTTAGTGCTATGAACTTTCCTCTTAGCACTGCTTTCATAGTGTCCCATAGGTTTGGGTATGATGTGTCTTTATTTTCATTGAATTCAAGGAAGACTTTAATTTCTTTCTTTATTTCTTTCTTGACCCAGGTGTTGTTCAGTAGTTGACTATTCAGTTTCCATGAGTTTGTCGGCTTTCTGGGGTTAGAATTGTTGTTGTACTCTAAATTTATTCCATGGTGATCCAATAGTACACAGGTGGTTACTACAATTTCTTTCTATCTATTGAGGTTTGCTTTGTTACCAATTAAGTGATCAGTTTTAGAGAAGGTTTCATGCGATGCTGAGAAGAAGGTATAATCTTTTCTGTTTGGGTGGAATGTTCTATAGATGTCTGTTAAGTCCATTTGGTTTATTACATCTGATAGTTCTCTTATTTCTCTGTTAAGTTTCTGTCTGGTTGACCTGTCCATTGGTGAGAGCCGTGTGTTGAAATCTACTATTAGAGTGTGGGGTTTGATATATGCTTTGAGTTCTAGTAATGTTTCTTATAAATATGTGGGTGCTTTTATATTAGGTGATATAAGTGGGTATTCTGTCTCTATGTTACTTCATTTGTTAATAAAAAAAAAAGCTGCCTTGGCCCTTTGATAGGACAGAAAATTAGGTAGGCAGAGTAAACAGAACAGGATGCTGGGTAGAAGGCAATGAGGCAGTCGCCATGAAGCTCCTGCCCAAGATGGTCGTAGGTTAGAATCTTTCCGGTAATCCACCACCTTGTGGTGCTTCACACATTAATAGAAATGGGTTAATCAAGATGTGTGAGTTAGCAAGTAAGAGGCTAGAGTTAATGGGCCAGGTAGTGTCTAAATAAATACAATTTGTGTGTTCTTATTTTGGGTGTAATATTAGCCATGAGGGAGCCGGGCAGGACGTAAAGCAGGCCTGCTCACCTCATCACTACAAATGGTGCCCAACATGGATAACTGCATCCACAGAAAGCCTGAGAAAGCTTGGGGTAGAATAGAGTAAATCATGTTTTCTTGGTAGCAGCAATTTCTTGGGTCTGCTCTGCTTGCTAGAGGCAAGGAAGCACTCCCATCTAAGAGAGGCTTACTGACTCAGCTTTAGCTGCAAAAATAAGAGGCCCTTCCATGAAACACTTACATGGTGTTGATGAAAACTAACCACATGCATTTCAGTTGTCAGTTGTAGCAGAAAAAATAGCTGCATCATTTTAAAATGCTGGCTTTCGGGCCATCCTGCCAGGGCAAACTCTGACTCTTTCAGGCAGACAGTCTGAATGACTGTGGTCTGTGAACAGAATGCTGCAACTTGCTTGCTGGCAAGGACCTTGAAATGCCATAGAGTTGTGGCAATAAACATGGCTCCAGTGGTACCACTGCCATGAGGCTGGAAAGCTAAGGAATAGGCTGGATCCAGCGATCAAAGCCATGACTTTAGACCTACCAATATTGCTTGGTCAATTAAAGACTCATGTGGTGACAAAAAGAGAGATATACAGTAAAAGAAAGATTCAAATTTGAAGAAAATATCTAAATGTTTTACAGTATGTTAAAAATATATGCAGGCTAAAGGTTAAAGTCCTTAAAAATAAAAAAGAAAGAAAGAGAGTAGTTGGGTGTGGTGGTACACACCTTTAATCCCAATGCCTGGGAGACAGGGGTAGATTGACCTCTGTGACTTCAAGAGACACAGGTAGATTGACCTCTGTGACTTCAGGATGTGGTAGCATACACCTTTAATCCCAATGCCTGGAGGCAGAGACAGACAGATCTTTGTGAGTTCAAGGAGTTGTAGTACACACCTTTAATCCCACCACTTGGGAGGCAGATGCACTAGGGAGGTGGATCTCTGTGAGTTCAAGGACAGCCTGATCTACAGAGTTATTCAAGGACAAAGATATACAAAGAACCTGTCTCAAAAAGTAAAAATAAATGAAATAGAAGTTAAAATAAAGCCACGTAAAGATTGAAAATACACAGAGAATCTTTATACTGTACATTATTATGCTCTCTTTGAATTGTTTGAATGCTAATGAAGGAGTAACAGTTGCTAAAAGATATTTGTTTATAAATGCTGCTGAACTAATCCAAGATAGGTATTTTGAAAATACTTTGACTTCAAAATTTGGATCTAAGGTTAAATCTTTGGAAAAGTTCTTTTTTTGTTTTCACAGAGGATGAAATCTTGTGGATGCTTCTATCCCAATATGGTATGATAGACCAAGCCCTCCTGAAAGGTTGATGTGAACACCCTCAAAAAATTACTTCACTCAACTGCCGACTGAGATGACCTTGGCACACAGGTTACACCATGAACGATCTGATTAACAGTGCCCCCATTCAGCATGAAGGAGTTTGGAGAGAAATAACTGTGCCCATATTCCCAAATATTGTCCATAAATGTTCTTTTACATTTAAAGTGGGATATGATATAGATATGAATAATTTGCATTGGTATGGATTTTAAGGTCAATTTTGTTATATGTATATGTATTTCTGATATTGAATAAGGTATTGTGATTGTAAGTTCATTTTAAAAATGTAATGTATAATTAGGAAATATAGGTTTTTAATGGATAATCATCAATAATAGTCAAGCTTGTAGTCATGTTAGATTTTCTAGATGTATATATATATATATTTCAATTAGATAGGCATTCTTCATATCTTTCAAAAGCTACAGAATATGACATTTTAAATGTTTTAATAACTTAGGGCTCTACATGACAATGAGACACATCTGCTCCTAGCAGCACCAATCTACTTCAAGAGGACGATGGAAATTGACGAGGCTACTTATGGAGTTGGTTAGCCATTTGGGCAAGAAACTGCTCTTGCATGGACTGCATAAACTGGACACAAAGAACCCACAGGGAGAGGACTTAAAGGTGAGATGATCTTTCCAGGTTTCTGATTCATGAAAGAGTCTGTGAGACATTTTGCAGAACACAGCAGATAGTGACTGAACTGTCTTTGAAATTTCCTGCTTCATGGAAATGCCTCTAGACACTATGGTCCTGAAGGCCAAAGATGGATGCCCAAGGGTACAAAAGAACTTTGGGTGACTGTCCAGGCAGCGAGATGTCTCTGTCATTTCTAGAGTTTTGCAAGTTGCTTACTTCTTGTTTACTTTGGTAATATTATATCCTTCTGGAGTCTTTGCTGGAGTTGAAGAATGGTTATAGTTTTCTTTTGTTATGATAAATGAGAAAGTAGATATAAATATTGTAACTGTAATTCTTGATTGATAACTGTTTGTTATATGTAATTTTACTATGTTAAAGTGAAAGCCCATTCTTTTTTGTTTAAACAGAAAAAGGGGAAATGATGTAGGTGGGTCTTCTGTCTATGTGTTATTTTCTTTGGTTAATAAACTTCCTTGGCCCTTTCATAGGACAGAAAATTAAGTAGGCAGAGTAAACAGAACAGGATGCTGGGTAGAAGGCAGTGAAGCAGTCGCCATGAAGCTTGGGCCCAAGATGGATGTAGGTTAGAATCTTTCTGGTAATCCACCACCTTGTGGTGCTACACACATTAATAGAAATGGGTTAATCAAGATGTGAGAGTTAGCCAGCAAGAGGCTAGAGCTAATGGGTCAGGTAGTGTTTAAATGAATATAATTTGTGTGTTGTTATTTCGGGTGTAAAGCTACCCATGTGGGAGCCAGGCGGGACAAAAGGCAGGCCTGTTCACCTCATCACTAAAATTAGGGGCATAGATATTCAGGATAGAGACTTCATCCTGATGAATTGTTCTTCTTTTGAGTATAAAGTGTCCATCTCCATCTCTTCTGATTGATTTTAGTTTGAAATCAATTTTGTTAGATATTAATATAGCCACACATGCTTGTTTCTTTGGACCATTTGATTGGAAGCCTTTTCCCAACCCTTTACTCTGAGGTAGTGTCTGTCTTTGAGGTTGAGTGTGTTTCTTGTAAATAGCAGAATGTTGAATCCTGATTTTGTATCCATTCTCTTAACCTGTGCCTTTTTATAGGTGAATTGAGTCCATTGATAATAAGTGCTATTAATAATCAGTGGTTGTTAACTCCAGTTATTTTTCCTGGTGGTAGTGTTTGCGTGTTTCCCTTCTTTGAGTTGTGCTGGTTGTTAGATGCTTGTGTTATTATGGGTGTTGTTTGCTTCTTTGGTCTGTGATTTTCCTTCTAGTATTTTCTGTAAGGCTGGGTTTATGGCAATGTATTTTTTAAATCTATTTTTGTCCTTGAATATCTTGTTTTCTCCATTGATGGATGAATGCAATCTTTGCTGGGTATAGTAGTCTGGGTCTGCATCCATGATCTCTTAGTGTCTGCAGCACATCTATCCAAGACCTTCTGGCTTTCATGGTTTCCACTGAGAAGTCAGTTGTAATTCTGATAGGTATCCCTTTATATGTTACTTGACCTTTTTCCTTTGCAGCCCTTAATATTTGTTCTTTATTCTGTTTGTTTTGTATTTTGATTATTATATGGTGAGGGGTTGCTTTTTTTGATCCAGTCTATTTTGTGTTCTGTATGTTTCTTGTACCTTCATAGGAATATCCTTCTTTAGGTTGGAAAAGTTTTCTTCTATAATATTGTTGAATATATTTTGTTGAATATATTTTCTGGGCCTTTGAGCTGAAATTCTTCTCCTTCTTCTACCCCTATTATTCTTATGTTTGGTCTTTTTATTGTGTCCCAGATTTCCTGGATGTTTTATGTTAAGAATTTGTTGGATTTATTTTGTTCTTTATTCGGTGAGTTTATTTCCTCTATAGTATCTTAAGTGTCTGAGATTCTTTCTTCTATCTCTTGTATTCTGTTGGTAATACATGTCTCTGTAGTTCCTGTTCATTTACCCAGATTTTCTATATCCAGTCTTCCCTCCGTTTGTGTTTTCTTCTTTACCTCCATTTCATTTTTCAAGTCTTGAACTGCTTCCCTTACCTGTTTGATTGCCTTTTCTTGTTTTTCTTGGGTATCTTTGAGAGATTTATCCATTTTCTCTACCTTTTTGTTTGTCATCTCCATTTCTTTATTTCAGTTTTGCACCTCCTGTTTAAGTTCCTCTGTTATTTTCATAATGTTTCATTTAAAGTCAATTTCTTCTATTTCTTCTGGAGTAGGGTGTTCAATTCTTCTTGTTTCATGATCCCTAGATTCTGGTGATGTCATGTTGCCTTTCAGGTTGTTGGAGGAATTCTTGCTTTGGTGCCTGCCCATCTCTTCCTTGGATGGAGCCAGGAGAGTCTTGGTGTCTTTGTCCAGTCTTTGCTGTGACTGACTCTCTGGGTGGATCTTCTCAGTGCAGGAGCAGGAATTGTTCCTGTCTGTATGGAGCTCCTCAGCACAGACACAGGGTCTCCTGGCAGTCCAAGGACACTGCATACAAAAGGGCAAACATGGGTGCAGGGCAGGGTCAAGTGGAACACAGAAGATCCTGCAGCAGAAGCTGAAGGTGCCCTGCACTCCCTTGCTGGGACCTTATGACTTGCCTTATTGGCAGACACTCACCCCTGTGAGTGGATAGCCTTAGTGCAGGACTAGGAACTGTTACTGGGCCAAAGACCTTGCAGACAATAGATCTTGTGGTGTTCTTGACTCCTCTGGCTCTTACAATAATTTCTCCCCCTTTCCTTTTAAATATTTTCAAGTGAAAACATATGCAATTAATTTAACTATAGTTAATACATATTAACACTCCAGAGTTAAAACTCTTTCATGTAATAGTTATGGGCCAAACATATAAAATAAATGTTCATGATTTATGGGATTAGAAAATAAGTATAAAAATGACAGAAAATGAAAGTCAAATTTCAATTGTAGGAAAGGAAAATTGTGGTTATGAATGAATATATAAAAGAAACTTAGTACTACTGGATTAGTGTCAGATGTATCAGTATCAATCCATGTATAACTTCATACAAATGCAAATAAACAAATACAGAATAGTGAATGGCCTGTGAATACAGTATATAAAGTCAAAAATAAATAGTCAAAACAGGTTCTTTTCTCTCTCTCTCTCTCTATATATATATATATATTTATATTTATATATATGTATATATATATTTAAGTTATGTCTTACAGTAAAATTATTCTTAGCACTGTAAACTTAGACCACTGTCTGTGGTTGATAGGACTATGGAGCCTAGAAAAAACTTAGTATTGCCACTTCACTAAACCAATATAATACCTAACTGTATTCTTTATACTTATCCTTATATTTACAAATTAATGTAGCTCTCACCCGTCATTAATGAATTTTCTTTTTTCAATAAGAATATTTCAGAAAACTGCAAGAGATCAAAACATAGATGACTGACTATGGGTTGATCAGGTTTATACAATAAATGTACAACACAACCCCAACACCTAAACCTCAGAAATGATAATGGAAGAGGAAGTAGAGGAACTGTAAAGAGTGATAGGTCTGGGATGGGATATGTGCTGTGAGATGTGTCTCTTTATAGGACATGGAAGTTGCAATCAGGAAAGCTCAACCTAAAACTGACAACTCCAAAGGTTATGCCAACATGGATGGGAAAATTCCAGCAAGACTTCACCCCTAGAAGAACTATAGTCAATAAGTGGATACTAAAAGAATAGTAAGTCCTTTCCAATAGGTCAACTCAAAACACAAATGAGCAGCACTAAATGATCTAAGGAAGTTACAGCTATAAATTTATATACATATTATTCAAAATTTTTAATTAAAAAATAAGAGACTAGAATTTGAGAAGTAGTGAATGAGACATGGGAGGTGTTAGGTGGAGGAGTGTGAGGAGGAGATGATGTAAACACAGTATTCATATTTAAATTTCAAGAAATATATTTAAAATGTTAAAATAAGACCTCATATCATCTAGACATGACAGGATCATTGAAGTCATGAACTTATAGAAGCTGTGGTTGCCATTGCAAGACCTGAAGAAGATCAAGTTTATCAAAATTAGTGTATGGATGTGGTAGGGCCCATAAATTCCCTTCCAACTGAAGAGTATTTCACAATGATGGCTTCTCAAGAAGAGAGTCAGTTTCCTTCAAGAGTGTATCCTCTGGTGCATTTAACATTGTCAAGACAATGCCTCCATAGCCATCATTATTATGAGCACCACAAATTAGATGTAGAGAATTATGAAAAAATAAGAGGAAACAAAGTTGGGAGGGAGTGTGAGTGTGTAGAGTAGATACAGGTAGAGTTATGGAAGGAGTTCTCAACACCTTCCCAAATTTGGCTGTACCAGTGTATCAAAGTAAAAGTCTTTGTCTGTAGAGTTTGGACTACACAATCAAGTAGGGAAATGCATGCTAGAGGGTTCTGTTTATTGCACAGCAATAGCCACTGATGTGGGAGTGTCATATATCAATCTGTTGATTTCATTGGTTAAGGAATAAAGAAACTGTCTAGGCCCTTTGATAGGCCAACCCTTAGGTGGGTGGAGTAAACAGAACAGAATGCTGGGAGAA
>NW_004949119.1:414468-416867 GCF_000317375.1 Microtus ochrogaster | reverse complement strand
GTGAGTGGATAGCCTTAGTGCAGGACTAGGAACTGTTACTGGGCCAAAGACCTTGCAGACAATAGATCTTGTGGTGTTCTTGACTCCTCTGGCTCCTACAATAATTTCTCCCCCTTTCCTTTTAAATATTTTCAAGTGAAAACATATGCAATTAATATGTTTCTTATGATCAGACTACTTTGCTATTGAGTCTTCAACATTAGAAGATACATAAGTAGAAATTGCAAAAAAGTTAAAGGAGTAAGTTATTAATATAACAGTATAAACAACCAAGGCCAAAAGTTAAATCTACTCCCTCCCCTCTATACCCATGCTAACTTGTCTACATCATGCCAAGTCTTACATGAAGTCCTGGTTGAAGGCATGCTTGGGTAACTAAAACCTTTGTCAATGTGGCACCATCAGGCTAAGACACTAAAACTGATAATAAACTGTTTTACATAGCATGGAAGCTCTGAAAGTCACTCTAGTGAGTATGCTAATTTTAGTCTTATTTTTCTCATCTAATTGAGATTTGATTCTTTCAACATAATTATATGTATTAAGCATTCAGTCACAGGAAAAATCCCTCAAGAGGAAATCTCAATAATGGACATTTATGCCCCAAACACAAGGTCACCTTCCTAAGTAAAAGAAACACTTCTAAAGCTTAAATCACACATTAATCCCCACACAATAATATTGGGAGACTTCAACACTCCACTCTCACCTCTGGACAGGTCAGTCAGACAGAAAATTAACAGACAAATAAGGGACTAGCAGATTTTATGAATAAAATGGATTAAACAGACACCTATAGAACACTCAATCTAAACATAAAAGAATATACCTTCTTTTCAGCACTACACTGAACCTTCTCAAAAACTGACCACATACTAGGTAACAAAGCAAACCTAAACAGACACAAAATATTGGAATAACCCCATGTATCTTATCAGATCACCATGACTTAAAATTAGAATTCAACAGCAACATTAATTCCAGAAAGCTCACAAACACATGGAAATTAAACAATGCCTACCTGAATCACCAATGTGTCACGAAATAGATTAAGTAAAAAATTAAAGAGTTTCTAAAATACAAGGAAAATGACCACACAACATACCCAAATTAATGGGACACAATGAAAACAGTGTTAAGAAAAAAGTTCATAGCACTAAATGCCTACATAAAGAAGGTGGAAAAATTCTGCACTAGTGAGTTAACAGAACACCTCAGATTTCTAGAACAAAAAGAAGCAAACTTATCCATGAGGACCAGACAGCAGAAAATAACCAAATTGAGAGTTGAAATCAACAAAATAGAAATAAAGAAATTAATACATGAATTAATGAGACAAACAGTGGGTTCTTTAAGAAAAAAAAAACAAATAGACAAACCTTTATCCAAACTAACCAAGATGCAGAAAGAATATTCAAATGAACAAAATCAGAAATGAAATAGAAACATAACAACAGACATGGAAGAAATCCAGAGAATCACTAGGTCATATTTTGAAAACCTGTACTACACAAAATTGGAAAACTCAAAGGAAATGTACAATTTTCTGGATAAATATCTCTTACCAAAATTAAATCAAAACCAGATAAGCAGATTACATAGACCTATAACTACTAAAGAAATAGAAACAGTCATCAAAAGTTACCCAAGCAACAAAAGTCCAAAACCAGATGGTTTAATCACAGAATTCTACATGATTTTCAAAGAAGAACTAATACCAATACTTCTCAAATTGTTCCAAACAATAGAAACAGAAGGAACATTGCCAAATTCTTTTTATAAGGTTACAATGACCCTAATACCCAAACCACACAAAATCATTATTAAGAAAGAAAATTACAAACCAATATCACTTGTGAACATTAATGCAAAAATACTCAATAAAATACTTGCAAACCAAATCCAAGAACACATCAGAAAAGTCATCCACCACGATAAAGTTGGCTTCATCCCAGATTTGCAGGAATGGTTCAACATACAAATATCTGTCAATGTAATCCACCATATAAACAAACTGAAAAAAAAGCCTACATCTTCTCATTAAATACTGAAAATGCCTTTGAAGAAATACAACATCCCCTTATGATAAACATATCGGAGAGAGCAGTGATAACAAGAATATATGTAAAAATATTGAAGGCAATATGCAACAAGCCAACAGCAAACATCAAACTAAATGAAGAGATACTCAAAGTGATCCCACTGAAAACAGAAACAGGACAAGGTTGCCCACTCTCTCCATATCTATTCAATATAGTACTTAAGATTATAGCTAAAGCAATAAGACAACAAAAGGAGATCAAGAGGATACAAATTGGAAATGACATCAAACTCTCACTATTTGCTGATGATATGATAGTTTGCATAAGTGACCCCAAAAATTCTACCAATAAATTTCT
>NW_004949119.1:411999-414024 GCF_000317375.1 Microtus ochrogaster | reverse complement strand
TGGGTCTCTGTCTCTGTCTCCTTTCATCGCCTGATGAAGGTTAATATTCAGGGGATACCAATAAATTTCTACAACTCATAAACACCTTCAGTAATGTATCAGAATATAAGATTAACTAAAAAAAAAACAGTAGCCCTCCTTTACACAGATGATAAATAGGCTGAGACTGAAATCAGAGAAGCATCACCTTTATAGCCACAAATAACATAAAATATCCCATAGTAACTCTAACCAAACAAGTGGTAGACCTGTATGACAAAAACTAAATCATTGAAGATAGAAATTGAAGAAGACACCAGAAAATGGAAAGATCTTCCATGCTCCTGGGTAGGTGAAATTAACTAACAAAGTAAAAATTGCAATTTTACCAAAAGAAATCTACAGATTCAATACAATACCTATAAAAATCCCAATAAAATTCATCACAGACCTTGAAAGAACAATACTCAACTTCATATGGAAAAGCAAAAAATAAACCTTAGAATATCCAAAACAATTCTATACAATAAAGGAACTTCTGGAGCTATCACAATCCCTGACTTCAAACTTTATTATAGAGCTACAGTACTGAAAACAGTCTGGTATTAGCATAAAAACAGACAGAAGAACCACTGGAACCAAATCAAAGACCCAGATATCATCCACACACCTACGAACACCTGATTTTTGACAAAGAAGCAAAAAATATAAAATGGAAAAAAAGCATATTTAACATATAGTGATGGTATAACTTGATAACAACATGTAGAGAAATAAAAATAGATCTGTATCTAACACCATGCATAAAATTCAAGTCCAAATGGATCAAAGGCCTCAGCATAAATCCAACCACACTGAACCTCATAGACGAAAAAGTGGGAAGTACACTTGAATGCATTGGCCCAGGGAACCACTTCCTAAATATAACCCCAGTAACACAAACACTGAGAGAAGCAATTAAAAAATGATACCCCCTGAAAATGAAAAGCTTCTGTAAAGCAAAGGACGTGGTCAACAAAACGAAATGGCAGCCTACAGAATGGAAAAAGATCTTCACCAGTCCCATATCGGACAGAGGACTGATCTCTAAAATATACAAAGAACTCAAGAAATTTGTCATTAAAAGAACAAATAATCCAATAAAAAATGGGATACAGGCCCCTATCCTTCTTGGGCTCTCTGAAGGGCCTCTACTCCCTGCATACTGCCTCTTTCTTCCTATCCCACCCAGCTTGCATCCAGAACCCTCCCCTCTTTGGCCCCACTGCCCTCTTTCGACACATAACATCACCCAGCCCAGCCTGTGTGGGCACTGGGTCCGAATCCTCAGGGCACTCAAACAGGCGGGAGTTCCTTTGTTTCTATGGCCTGCCTGCACCAATCAGGGTAGGCGCTTTGTTTGCAAGCTGCCCAACCAGCACGGAGACCTGATCTCTTGGAGCCAGGAGAGCCAACATTTGGGTGAGTTTCTGAACCCGCGGCGCCAGCCCAGGACAGGGAACTCAGGGGTTCCTCAGCCCCCTATCCTTCTTGGGCTCTCTGAAGGGCCTCTACTCCCTGCATATTGCCTCTTTCTTCCTATCCCACCCAGCTTGCATCCAGAACTCTCCCCTCTTTGGCCCCACTGCCCTCTTTCGACACATAACATCACCCAGCCCAGCCTGTCTGGGCACCGGGTCCTAATCCTCGGGGCACCCAGGCGGGCAGGAGTTCCTTTGTTTCTATAGCCTACCTGCACCAAGCAGAGTAGGCGCTTTGTTTGCGGGCTACCCAACCAGCACGGAGACCTGATCTCTCGGTGCCAGGAGAGCCAACAATGGGGAGAGCCAGCATTGGGGAGAGCCATCATTGGGCACTAAGATCTGATCCCGGCACCAGGAGAGCCATCACTGGGGAGAGCCATCACTGGGAAGGTACATCAGTAGGCAAGGAGAACTCATTCGGTAAAAGAAGATCCATAAGGGAGCATTTGGAAGAAGAGATGGGCAGACGCCAATGGAGGAATTCACCCAACAAGCCGAAAAGCAACATGAAGCCACCAGAAAC
>NW_004949119.1:392741-406370 GCF_000317375.1 Microtus ochrogaster | reverse complement strand
AGACAGTGGAGCTGATCTATTGGGAGCTCACCAAGGCCAGCTGGACTGTGACTGAAAAAGCATGGGATATAACTGGTCTCTCTGAACATGGCGAACAATGAGGGCTGATGAGAGGCCAAGGACAATGGCACTGGGTTTTGATCCTACATAATATGCTGGCTTTGCGGGAGCCTAGCCAGTTTGGATGTTCACCTTCCTAGATATGAACGGAGCGGGGAGGACCTAGGACTTAACCACAAGGCTGGGAACCCTTTGGACTGGAGAGGGAGGGGGAGAGGAGTGGGGGGAGGGGAAAAAGGTGGGAGGATTGGGAGAAGTTGGGAGGAGAGGGAGGGAAATCGGAGGCTGGGAGGAGGCGGAAACTTGTTTTTTTTTTCCTTTTCTCAATTAAAAAAAATGGGATACAAACCTAAACAGAGAACTGTCAACCAAGGAATATTAAATGGCTGAAAGACAATTATGGAAATGATCAACATCCTTAGTCATCTGTAAAATGGAAATCAGAACAAGTCTGAGATTTCATTTTAGACATGTAAGAATGGCCAAGATCAAAAACAATGATGACACCTAATGCTGGATAGGTTATGGGATAAAGGGAACACTCCTGCATTGCTGGTGTGAATGCAAACTGGTACAGCCCCTTTGGATATCAGTATGGTAGTTTTTCAGAAAATTAGGAAACAACCTTCAAAGACACAGTAATACCACTATGGGTATATATTGAAAGGGTGCTCAACTGTGCAACAAGGACATGTGTTCAACTATTTTCATAGCAGCATTGTTTGTCATAGCCAGAACCTGGAAACAAGCTACATGCCCTTTGACTGAAGAATGGATAAGGAAGATGTGGTACACTTACACAATGGAACACTACTGTACAGTAGAAAAAATAGCAACATCTTGAAATTTGTGGCAAAATGAATTGATTTAGAAAATACGTTGGGTGAGGAAACCCAATTCCAGAAAGACAAATGTCTTTCTTACACATTAGTGGCTTTTAGACATAAAGCAAAGAAAAACAAGCCTACAATTTACAATCCCAGAGAACCTAAACAAAAAAGAGAGACATACATGGATCCAGTCTACATGGGAAGTAGAAAAAGACAAGATCTCCTGATTAAATTGGGATTATGGGGACTATGGGAGAGGTAGAAGAGGAAGAGAGAAGAAAGGAGGGGAGTGGATAAAAATATATGGTTCAACAAAAACAAATAAAAAGAATATTCACATGTGGATCTCAAAGAGTGATAGTTGGAGAAAACAAGTTAATTTTTCTTTTATTTTTTGAAGCTGTGCATTTTAGTTATTGATAACATTATCATATGCTAAATTTTAGTTCAATGCATCTATCACTTCTTGGGTTTCTCATTTGTAAAAGAGTATAATTGCCATGTTGACTTCTTTGGGGTTTTATTAAGGCATATGGCTATTTAATGGCAAAGTCAATATGAAAAAAATAATTTCATAGTTTTTATATTATCACTGTAAAATCACAGTATGGTATCACAGTTTTCATGTGTGATAGAGGCAATCATTGTGGAATGCAATTTCTGTAAGTAGAGCTCAGTAAGTCAAATGGCAATCTAAGTATTACATGTGTAAGCAGTAAGGGAACATTTATGAAAAGCAGAAATAAAATCCAAGAGCAGCTATTATCATACATGGAAGAATCAATTTGACAGAAATGATTAACCGCCAATAAATAACAAGTTTTTTGATTATAGATCAAGTAATTGGCATCAAAAGTAACAGGAACAAATGAACTTAGGTGAATTCCACGCACTCAAACATTTTCACAGTCCAAACTATGGTTTCCGTTATATTTCTTAAGTGTGTTTGGTGTGTACACTTGGGGAACAAACAATACTATTGGTAGACGGCTAATTCTACTTTTTCTTGTTTTGGTTGCCCATTCTGTAAGAGAAAACTTACACTATAATGAAGATACAAAACACTGATGATATTTATGTCTGTCTTCATTATGGCTCACTCATCTGATTTATGGAAATTATTCTATGACATTTGATATTGTTATTGAGACATAACATTTCTTATTATCTATAATTTTAATAACTTTTAGCTAATTCTAATTCTATATCCAGAGATGAATATTAAGTAAAATATTCATTGGTGCATATAATAATAGAAAGTTCTTCTGTCCTTGCATTTCTGGTCTCATTGAATGGAGCTTCAAAATAGTAACAGCCTATTTCTTATCATAAACAAAGAGGCACAAAAGCCCTTTCAGAGGATGAAAATTATTTTTCTTTCAATTGGGCATAGCATTTCTTCCATGAGCTCTTTAATCTTAATGGAGGCAGAGGTATTTATGTGACAAATTTATAATATCTTATTTCAGAAATAATTGTTCATACAACTTGATGGTGCCTTTGGACCTGCCTCAGTCAAACAAGATGTAGAAGCAAAACATATGATGAGTTCTTGGATTTATTGCTGGAAACAGTAAATTGATAAATAATGGGCAGTTTTAGTAACAGGGCCGTTAGATAACCTATAGAAAGAACTATTGGCTCTTATAAAGCTTCAGTAATATCTGAGGATTTATTTTTCAAGCAATATTAAGGCTTTGCTTACAAATTGCCAAGATTCTGATCCAGGAATTGATGTTGCTCATCATCTCTTTGGCTTGTCCAAAGAATCCTTACCTGTTGTAATTCATTTCTACATAATTATATTACTTTGTACATAAAACCTAAGTGTTATAGGACCTGGTACTGAATAGTAACTCTGCGTTGGGACCCACTGAAAGCAAAATACATAACTAAACATTAAATTCGAGTCAGTACTTGGTATTCACAGAACGCTGTATCATGACAGAAACAAAACGAACACAGAACTAGAAAAAAACAGCAAGTATTGATCACTTTTCTTTTATTTGAAAAACTTATTTTATAAAGTGTATTTTTTCTTTGCAAACAATAAATTTAGTTGAAAGTTTGAATATAAACTATATTTTTCAACCACACACAGAAAAACTATATTTACTGTTCAATAAATGTCATAACTGCACTCACATTAAAGTCAGCCTTTTACTTTAAAACCATTATAATTTTTAAAGCAGAAGATAAAACAACAGTGAAGAACAAAAGTAACTGAAAGAATATTAAATTTTATGAAATGAGCCAGGTGGTGGTGGTACACTCATTTAATTCCAGCACTCGAGAGGCAGAGATAAGGGGATCTCCATGAGATTGAGCCAGCCTGGTCTACAAGAGCTAGTTCCAGGACTGGCTCCAAAGCTCCAAAGTTACACAGAAACCCTGTCTCTAAAAAAATAAAATAAAAAACAAAAAAAATCATGAAATGTGTTCTCTCTATCAGTCATACAGTAAGCCTTGAAATAGCTCCACATGATAATGACTACTTTTACAAATGCCATCAATTCCATTTTGGAAATGTCCAGAGACAAAACAAAAATGCTGCCAGTCCTGTGATTTTACTTTGTTTCTAGAAAAAGAACATTTCTAATCAGGGCAGAAACCTGTCCAGGTTTCAGATAGCGACTCCTCAGCTTTGACATAGCTGCTTTAACTTCTTTGTTTCTCAAAGTGTAGATAACTGGGTTTAATATGGGTGTAAAGATGGTGTAGAACACAGCAAGGACTTTGTCAACTGAATAGCTGCTAAAGGGCCACACATAGATGAAGATGCATGGTCCAAAGAAGAGTATGACAACGGTGATGTGAGCAGTTAGGGTGGAGCGGGCCTTGGCCATACTAGCAGAGGAGCGATTCCTAACTGTAATGAGAATCACAGTGTAGGAGATGACCAAGAGGAGAAATGAGCTCATGGAGAGAAAGCCACTATCTGCAACTATTAGTAAGCTGACAATATAAGTGTCTATGCAAGCTAGCTTGGTCACCAGAGGGAGATCACAGAAAAAACTGTCCACCTGATTAGGACCACAAAATGGCAAATTAACAGTGAATGCCAGCTGGCTAGTTGTGTGGATGAAACCCACACACCAGGAGATGATGACCAGAATAATACACACTCGGCGACTCATGATTGTCATGTAGTGGAGAGGCTTACATATTGCAACATAGCGATCATAGGCCATGGATACAAGAAGTACCATCTCACCACCAGTAAACAGATGAACAAAAAAAATCTGAGCCAAGCAGGCTTCAAACGAGATAGTTTTCCGTTCAGACAGAAAGTCAGCAAGCATTTTGGGTGTAGCAAATGAGGCCACACATATATCTATAAAAGATAAGTTTGCAAGCAGAAAGTACATGGGGGTATGAAGTCGGGAATCTGAAGAAACTGTGAGGATAATGAGGAAGTTTCCCAGCAGAATTGCTAGGTACAGCAGTGAAAATATGAGAAAGAGGAAAGGCTGGAGCTCCTTTGAACTTGACAGGCCCAACAACACAAACTCTGTCACCCGAGAGTAATTTGTCTTATTCATTGACTTTGGAAGAGATTTGTCTTCAGTTGTCTGAGTAGAAACAGAAGAGAAATCAATAAATTAAATAAATTTGGCATTCTTTCTCAATTATAACTCATATTTCAAAGATTGTACTTTTTATGTTTTTATCCATGGAGTTATTCAAAATTGCATGACTACTCCCATAAAATATTGCATAGATTTAATTATAGAACCTTGCTTAATTCACTTCCAAAAACAAACCCAGAGAATAACTTTTGTATTTCATGCCTCCAACTTGTCAGAAGCCAGCATGGTATTAATTTCTGTTTTATCACTTGTACCATCAAAGCAAGCACACCAAGATATTGAGAAATGTTTAAGAAGTAGAACTTTAAAGCAAAGTATACTACAGAAAAATACATAACATCTGATTTTTGATAAGGCATCCCTTTTTCTGAACCTTTTATTTAAAAAAAAAACAACAAATTTGTTTTATTTTTCAGAATTCCCAACCCTTAGACTCCAGTCACAAAAACCCTTACAAATAGGAAAGAAAATAACACAAGTAGAAACATTTTTCTGAGGTTTTGATATATACCCCAAGAGGGAGGGAGAGTAAGTGTGAAAGAACCAGGAACTTCCCAGGGCTATGACAGAGATATTTGTGAGCAGAGAATTTAAAATAGAACATACAACCAATCATGAGAGCAGATCTAAGCACGAACCTGCCTCCAATAACTCCTCTGATTCTCCCGTAAAGTTGATTTCTTCCACTCTCTGTGCCTTCTGGGACTCTTCGGGAACTTTGGGAAATTCAAGAACCAAGTTTCTTAGCATCTGAAATAAAATCATAAAGAATAAGAACGCGAACTGCATTTCCCACAAAAGCCCTTTCTAATTTCCCCAGTTCATAAACCCAAAAGCACTGCTTCTTTCCAGGTGTACTGCTGGGCATTTGTTTCTGCTTCTATAAGGATAATAGGCCCATATTATTGATCCCTTGATCATTTAGAGAAGTTAAAAATTCAATTAATCAGTTACCTCTTTGTCTGGCACATTGTATATTAGATGAAAAGTGTTAAAGCATTTTATTCGAAATAATTGATTATCGATTAAAGCAAGAAATGATATGCCAGAATCATAACTGTATTATTGGACACCTCCAAATCACTGCCTGGGTCCTTTAACCTCTTACAGCTCATCATCCTTACATGTTAAATTGTTATCAGATTATCCTAAAATTTTATTAAATTTGCCTGTCAATTTATATTTTAGGGGAGCAGTCAATGATTTCAAAGAATACATAATCATTATTAAGTTACAGTGTGTTGTCTTAGATTTATTCTAATTTAATTTAATCTAATAATCATTATTTAATAATTTCACATGGCCTGGCACAATTCAGACTAAAATGTGCTTCCAATTAGATGTACTCAGATAAACTGATTTTAGTTCTTACAATATTTACGGCTGAATTCAGATGTCGGTATTAAATGGGCAGGATGATCTTCAGTTCCCTGGTTTTTGAGATTTTAATATATAAGTCTTTCTACAATACAATTACTAAGATATAGGAAATAATAGATGAAGTGGAGAAAACTATGGATTTTACAAGAGTCACAAAACTTTTTGTTTCGTGAATGTACCTTTCACCAACTTTCCAACATTTTTTTTCCTTTGAGGTAGATAGGTATATCACATTGCTGGTAATGTAAACATATTGATACATTTTCTTTGCATATATACAAAACAGTATGACATTAAATGGAAAATATGTAGTTGTCCTGTAATCTTCTGTAGTCATTAACAGTTTAGTTGCTATACAGCAATACAGAGATGACATAACATTTAGTTTTGGGGGAAGAAAACAAAGAAATAAATTGAATGTCTATAATCACAAAGGACTGCTTTCTAATAGATCAGATCTACTCATATGTGAGGGTTATAAGGAGCTGGGGGAGCACTTGGATTCCAAAGAATCTTAAATAGGGGTTAAGACAAATTAAAAGAAGTTTAAAAATAAACGTTATGTTACAGAATTTGCAAAGAACTTAGCCTAACTAGATAAATGTTCTCTATTCACATGATGAATTAAATGACCACAAATATCTTTCAGAATCCTCCATAAATTAACACCTATGACATGTCACCAAGAGTCACATTTCTTACCCTGCATTGCATATGGAAGTGTATATATACATTTACTTACATGTCATAAGAATGTATACCCTGACTTATCTCATCCTACAGGTCCAGAAAACAGCAATCTTTTTTAGAAGCATCTAACAAGAGCAGCACAATTCTACAGGAACTGAACAAAGATAGCTGACAAAGGCAGGAAATCCATGCCTTTACCAACTTTAATTTTCCCCAACAACTCTTCAGAATATTACTGTCATCAACACCGAGATATATAAAAAGTCTTTGCAATGATTAGAAACTAATTATGAATTGACGTCACTGGACTGTAGTGACCAAGAGACTCACATGAGAGTTGAGATCACAGAAATTGCCTCCATTAGAGATAATTACATGAGAGAGATTATTTACTAACAAGAAAACTTGAGTATTCAACAAATGCAACAAGAAACAGAACTACCAACATGATTTATCTTATTTATAGACTATACAAGACCGCCTACAAAGCCCACCTGCCTACATACAAATGCTTACATTTCAAACTAGTTTTTCTTACATATTTTTTGAGTGTGTTGTGGATTTATAAAAGTTTATACATAATATCTGTTAACATTTTGCATAACTACAACTTCTAACTAAAATCATAAGATTTATTTAACATACTCCACACACACACACACACACACACACACACACACACACACACACACACGATGTGTGTGTGTGTTTTGGGGTATATGATGTATATGTATATATACACTCACAGATAGATACAATAAATTGAATTAAAGACTAGGTTTCACATAGGACTGATATAAAAGCCTTCCCTCTACGCCTCTCAGTTGCTTAGAATTGAACATAAAGTGTTTTGTTAGCAACAACTCCCAACCACTCTCTCTTTCAAGCCACTGACAACATTAAATCAAATCAGAACAACTAAGCAAAATCTTGTTAAAAGATGACAGTGTGATCAAATTGCTGTTTACAGCTGAGTAATATTTCATTGTATAAATGTATTACATTCATTTTCTTTATCTGTTTTTCTGTTGAGAGACATCCACTTTGTTTTCAAGTTCTGACTGTTACAAATAAGACTGTTATGAACCTAGATGATCAAGTGTCCTTGTGGTATGATTGAGCATCCTTTGGGTATATGTCATAGCTGGGTCTTGAAGCAGACTGAATCACAATTTTCTGAGAAACTGTCATACCAATTTCCAAAGTGGCTGTACAAGTTTGCCCTCCCACCAGCAGTGGAGGAGCATTTCTCTTACATCACATCCTCTCCAGTGTAAGCTGTAATCAGTGTTTATGATCTTAGCCATTCTGACAGGTTTAAGATGGTATTTCTGAGTCATTTTGATTTGCATTTTCCTGATGCCTATGGATGCTGGACAAGTCTTTGAGTGTATTTTGAAAATTTGATATTCTTCTATTGAGAATTCTCTGTTTAGATTGGTACTATACTTTTAAATGGAATTATTTGATATTTTATTCCATAAATAGAAGTAATGCTTAGGGAAATGTTTTAATGTAAGAGCAAAAAAGGTCATTGTCAAGGATGTAAGAAATTGATTTTTTATGAACTGGCTGTATAGATTATTCTTCAAGGTCATTAAGAGAAAATAAAGTTGAGATCAGGTTTTTGGTATTAATTCTTCTTTAAAATTTTGATAGAATTTTTCTATCAACTGGTCCTAGGCTTTTTGTTTTTGTTTTTGGAGACATTCAATGAATACTTATATTTCCTTAGGGGTTATAGGTCTACTTAAATTGTTTATCTGATTTTGATTTAATTTTGGTATGTGGTACCTGTCAATAAATAAATCCATTTCTTTTAGATTTTCAAGTATAACATAATAATTATCTGGATTTTCTCAGTGTCTGTTATGATGTACCCTTTTCATTTCTGATTTTGTTAATTTGGATAATCTCTCTCTGTCTTCAGTTAGTTTGGATAAGGATTTGCCTACCTTGTTGATTTTCTCAAAGAACCAACTCTTTCTTTCATTGATTATTTTGTATTGTTCTTTGATTTTATTTTCTTGATTTCAGCCCTCAGTTTCATTATTTCCTGCTGTCTACTTCTCTCATGTATGTGTGCTCTTATTGTTCTAGAGTTTTCAGGTTTGTTATTAAGTTGCTAGTGTGAGATTTCTCCAAATTCTTAATGCAGGCACATAGTGCTAACAACATTCTTTCCTCTTAGCACTGGTTTCATTATGTCCCATAAGTTTGACCTCAGACTTACAGAACTCTCAGTGTTAGGATTAAAGGTCTATACCATCACACACAACTTTGCCCCCTCTTTAAAATTTATTCTTTATTTTACATCCGAACTTCAGTGTCCCATCCCTCCTCTTCAGTCCTTTTTACTCCACCTCTGTTTCTACTCTTCACTCCAATCCACTCCCCCCCATTTATGTTTGAAAAGGGCAGGTATCCCATGAGTATCAACAAAATATGATATGAAATTGGTACCCAGTATGAGGAGTAGGCTCCCAAAAGTCAATAAAAGAATTAATGACAGCCCCTGATTCCACTGTTAGGAATCCCACAAGAGGCCCAATTTACACAACTGTTTTTGTGCAAAGGGCCTATGTTACTAGTTTCTTGAGTTCTTTATATATTTTGGAGATAGGGCCTTTGTCTGATGCGGGGTTAGTGAAGATCTCCTCCCATTCAGTAGGTTGCTTTTTTGTCTTAATGACAGTGTCCTTTGCTTTACAGAAGCTTCTCAGTTTCTGGAGGTCCCATTTATTCATTGGTGCTCTTATTGTCTGTGCTACTGGGGTTATATGTAGGAAGTAGTCATGGTCAACTCCCTAAGCAGGGAAATGCAAATCAAAACAACTTTGAGATACCATCTTACACCTGTCAAAATGGCTAAATTCAAAAACATTATTGATTGCCTATGCTGGAGAAGATGTGAAGTAAGGGGAACACTCATCCATTGCTGTAGGTAATGCAACTTTGTGCAACAACTTTGGAAATCAGTGTGGTGGTTTCTCAGGAAACTGGGAGTAAACCTCCCTCAGGACCCAGCAACTCCACTTTTGGGAATATACCCAAGAGATGCCCAATCATACTATATAAGCATTTGTTCAACTATGTTCATACCAGCACTATTTGCAATAGCCAGAACCTAGAAACAACCTAGGTGTCCCTCAATGGAAAAATGGACAAAAAAGGTGTGGCACATATGCACATTAGATTACTACTCAGCGGTAAAAAAACAATAACATCTTGAATTTTGCATGAAAATGGATGGAAATAGAAAACATTTTACTGAGTGAGATAACCCAGACCCACCCAAAAAGGTGAATATAGTATGTACTTACTCATTAGTGGATTCTAGCCATAAACAAAGGACAATGAGCCCATAATTTGTGATCTTAGAAAAGCTAAATAAGAAGGTGAACCCAAAGAAAAACATAGTTATCCTGCTGGATATTGAAAGTAGGCAAAAGTTTGGAGCTTGGGGGTTGGGGTGGGGTGAGGATAAGGGGAGATAGGGAGAAAGAAGGGAGAAGGAGAGGATTGGAGAGAGCTTGAGGGAGTGGGATGGTTGAGATGGAGTAAGGGCAGATATGGGAGCAGGGAAGAAGATATCTTAATTAAGGGAGCCATTTTAGAGTTGGCAAGAGACTTGGCTCTAGAGGGGTTCCCAGGTGTCCAAAGAGATGTCCCCCCCAGCTAGGTCCTTGGGCAGCAGAAGAGAGGGTTTATGAACTGGCCTTCTCCCATAGCCACACTGATGAATAAGTTGCATATCACCATAGAACCTTCATCCAGCGATGGATGGAGATAGAGACAGAGACCCACATTGGAGCACTGGACTGAGCTCCCAAGATCCATGTGAAGAGCAGAAGGAGGGAGAACATGAATAAGGAAGTCAGGACCGTGAGGGATGCATCCTCCCACTGAGATGGTGTGACTGATCTAATGGGAGCTCACCAAGGCCAGCTGGACTGGGACTGAATGAGCATGTGATCAGACTGGACTCTCTGAATGTGGCTGACAATGAGGGCTGACTGAAAAGCCAATGATAATGGCACTGGGTTTTGATTCTACTGCATGTACTGGCTTTCTGGGAGCCAGTTTGTTTGGATGCTCACCTTCCTAGACCTGGATGGAAGGGGGAGGGCCTTGGACTTAACTCAGGGCAGGGCACCCTGATTTCTCTTAGGACTGAAGAGGGAGGGGGAGGGGGTCTAGGAGAGTGGGAGGGAAATGGGAGGAGGGGAGGTGGCAGAAATTTTTAATAAATAATTAAAAAAAGAAAAAACTTGTTTCTTTGGGAATTTTACCTAATACACTCCAATATCACTCATTTTCCGGTTCCTCCATATCTACCCTTCATCCTTATATGGTCTCCATACAAGGAAAATTTTATTTATTTTTATTTATTTTTATTTTTTTTAGTTTTTCGAGACAGGGTTTCTCTGTAGCTTTGGTTCCTGTCCTGGAACTAGCTCTTATAGACCAGGCTGGCCTCGAACTCACAGAGATCCACCTGCCTCTGCCTCCCGAGTGCTGGGATTAAAGGCGTGCGCCACCACCGCCCGGCTCAAGGAAAATTTTAAAAAGAAATAAAAATTAAAAAATAACAAATAAAATATTAATTAAGAACAAATAAATAAACATGAAAAGAAAACAATAGAGCAAAACAACAAAAAACCCTTTGCTTCTCCATCATGTTTTACTACCACTGGGAACTGAACTGAACCACACAGTAGAGCTTTCTGTCCACACAGCCTTACTTGCCAATGTTCCTTGTGTTGTGTGCTGTTGGTCAGGTTCAAGGCCTCTGGCTTCTGGTACCCATCAATACTGGACCCTCAGTAAAATTGCTCTTGGATATCATGTTGTTGCCCTAAGCCATAGAGATCCTGAAGCTATGCTTCTCCAGGACCTGTTCCTTCACATGCTCCAGTAGGTCAGAGACAGCAGTAGATGTTGGAGTATGCCAACTCAAAACCCTGGATGTGCCTGGGTGGTAGCTGAGTTCATCATTCTGAGCTGCTGGATCCACCCTCCTCAGGTGAGAGGAGGAACTAGCTTTGCCAAGTGTGTGTGAGCAACTCTCTGTATGGGAGTCATGGGGGTTTCTATCCCAGGGCTGGCCAGGGGAAGGGTCAATTCAACATGGCCCTTGAACTTCAACACATGATTCACATGGGCTATTGTAGTAATATGGGCAATGAACATCAACACAGACCTCAGCTTCAACAGGGCCACACAACCAGACATGGCTAGTAGTAGCAGCTTTGGCCCAGATGTCACTATGGCCCTGGAGAGCAGTACAGGCTTCTTACATTGGCAGTGCCTAGCAGCAGCATGGTCCCTGGACTCTAGCACGGGCTCACTTGGCAGTTCAGACCCTGAGCATCAACATGGCCTTCGATGGTAAAAGGAGCCATGGATAGACTTTCAAGACAGAGTCTGGATAAGGTAGAGCCACTGATCCAGACTTTGCCTTAGGGCACATCTTAGGCCTTGATGTCATCATGGTCCCAGGTGACAGCGCAGGCTACCTGATCTTTATAGCACCAGTGGCAGCATGACCCTTGGACATCAGCATGGCCTAGCTGTTAGGTGAGATTCCAGGCATCTATACAGCTGTTTGTGCTAATAGGATCCACGGACATTGATGAAGGCAGCAGCTTGGGTCCTGATGACATCATGATCTTTGGTGGCAGTACAGGCGCTACGTAGGTCAGAATGGCCCCAGTCATGGTATATCTCTTATACCACAACATGACTACAGGTGGCAGCCCAGAACCTTGGCATCCATGTGGCATTTGCTGGAAACACAGACCCCAACTATGTTAGGATTATAGACCCAGACACAGTCCTTGGTAGCAGCCCAAGGCTAGATGACACCATGGTCCCCAGAACCAGAATAGGCTACTACAGTCTACATGGGCACAGCTGCAGAGTGGCCCATGAAGAGCAGAATGGCCCCATGTTGAGGCCTGACCCTGGTAATCCACACAGCCTTGGATGGTAAAAGACACCGTGGGACTCGACACTGCCCTGCCCCCACGTTCGCCCTTTTGTCTGTGGTGTCCTTGGACTCCCAGATACCCTTGTTTCAGTGTTGATAAATTCCATCCAGACGGGTGAGTGTGTGCTATCATGGGGCAGATTGGCCCAGAGAGAGCACAGCCCCCAGCTCCAGCTGCAGGGGCTTCTTTGTTACACAAGACCCTGCCTCCCCCAAGCCTGACCTATTGTCTGCAAGGTCCTTGGCCCAGAAACAGTTCCTGCTCCTGCTCTAAAGATATCCACCAGAGGGGTGAATGTCTGCCAGCCAGGCAGGCCGGAAGGTCCCTGCAAAGGAGTGCAGAGCACCTTCAGCTTATGCTGCAGGGTCTTCTATGTTCCACTCGACCCTGCCCTGCCCCATGTTCAACCTTTTGTCTGTGGTGTCCTTGGACTACCAGGTATCCCTGTTTCAGTGCTGAGGAGTTCCATGCACACAGGAACAGATCCTGCTCCTGCACTGAGGAGATCCACCGAGGGAACCAGTCACAGCAAAGACTGGACCAAGACACCAAGATCTCCAGGCTACATTTAAAGAAAGAGATGGACAGGTGCCAATGCAAGAATTCCTCCAAACAACCTGAAAGGCAACATGACATCATGAGAATCCAGGGATCCTGAAACAAGAAGAATTGAACACCCTACCCCAGAAGAAATAGAAGAAATCGACTTTAAATGGAACATTATGAAATAACAGAGGAACTTAAACAGGAGGGAAAAACAGCCATAAAGAAATAGAGATGACAGACAAAAATGTACAGGAAATGAATAAATCTCTCAAAGATTCCCAAGAAAAACAAGAAAAAGCAATCAAACAGGAAAGGGAAACAGTTCAAGACTTGAAAAAAAATGCAGGTAATGAAGAAAACACAAAACGAAGGAAGGCTGGATATGGAAAATCTGGGAAAATGAACAGGAACTACAGAGACAAGTATTACCAACAGAATACAAGAGATAGAAGAAAGAATCTCAGACACTGAGGATGCTATAGAGGAAAAAAATCTCACTGATTAAAGAACAAAACAAATGCAACAAATCCTTAACACAAA
>NW_004949119.1:391132-392566 GCF_000317375.1 Microtus ochrogaster | reverse complement strand
AAGGTATAAGAAGCATACATAACACCAAATAGACTGGGTAAAAAAAAGCATCCCCTTGCCATATATAATCAAAACACAAAACATATAGAATAAAGAACAAATATTAAAAGCTACAAAAGAAAAAGTTCAAGTAACATATAAGGGAAACCTATCAGAATTACACCTGACTTCTCAATGGAAACCACGAAAGCCAGAAGGTCTTGGATAGATGTGCTGCAGACAATAAGAGACCATAAATGCAAGCCCAGAGTACTATACCCAGCCAAACTTGCATTCACCATTGATGGAGAAAACAAGATATTCCAGGACAAAAACAGATTTAAAAAATACGTTGCCACAAACCCAGCCTTACATAAAATACTAGAAGGAAAATCAGAAACAAAGGAAGCCAACAACACCCATAATAACACAAGCATCTGACAACCCTCCACCAGCACAACTCAACGAAGGGAAACAAACAAACACTACAACCAGAAAAAAATAACCAGAGTTAACAACTACTGGTCATAAATATCACTTAATATCAATAGACTCAATTCACCTATAAAAAGGCAAAGGTTAAGAGAATGGATCAAAATCAGGATCCAACACTCTGCTGTTTACAAGAAATACACCTCAACCTCATAGACAGATACTCAGAGTAAAGGGTTGGAAAACGATTTCCCAATCAAATGGTTCAAAGAAAGAAGCAGGTGTGGCTATACTAATATCTAACAATATTGATTTCTAACTAAAATCAATCAGAAGAGATGGAGATGGACACTTTATACTCATAACAGGAACAATTCATCAGGAGGAAGTCTCTATCCTGAATACCTATGCCTCTAATATAAAAGCAGCAACATATGTTCATTACTAAAACTGAAAGCATACATCAAAACCCACACTCTAATAGTAGGAGATTTCAACACTCTGCTCTCACCAATGGACAGGTCAACCAGACAGAAACCTAACAGAGAAATAAGAGAACTATCAGATGTAATGAACCAAAAGGATTTAAAGACATTAATAGAAAATTCCTCCCAAACAGAAAAGAATATACATTTTTCTCAGCATCTCATGGAATGTTGTCAAAAATGAATCACATAAATGGCAACAAAGCAAACATCCATAGATACAAAGAAATTGTAGTAAACCCTGTGTACTATAGGAACACTATGGATTAAGTTAGAATTCAACAACAATTCTACCCTCAGAAAGCCTACAAACTCATAAAAACTGAACAGTCAAGTACTGAACCACACCTGGGTTAGGGAAGAAATAAAGAAAGAAATTAAAATCTTCCTTGAATTCAATGAAAATAAAGACACATCATACCCAAACCTATGGGACACTATGAAAGCAGTGCTAAGAGGAAAGATCATAGCTCTAAGTGCCCACATAAAGAAAATGGAGAAAGTACATATTAGAGACTGAACAGCACATCTGAAAGCG
>NW_004949119.1:378532-383397 GCF_000317375.1 Microtus ochrogaster | reverse complement strand
AATGGGCCTAGGCAGTTTCTTTATTAATAAGAAATCATTCCCACATCAATATTATCAAGGAACCTAGAGCTCACCATCAGAGAACACAAGCCAGAAGCTGTCAAGTTGCCACATGGAAAGGGAAAGCATGTGGGAGTATGCATGGACCTGAGAAATTGCCAATTCACCACACATTAGCTCTGCTGTGGAGGGGTTTTGGCAAAATAAATAATCAAGCCAGGTATGTGGAGGTGGGAGAACTTCTGTGCCACTCACCATTTTAGCCTTTTGGGTCTATCCCAGTAGACATAGAGTTGGGATTCACGTGGACACCAGATAAAGATGGATACTATATAGTAATCCCACACTCGCTCAGAATTGAGTATAATAAAGGATTTTTTTATTCAGGGGTAGACTCACAAATCACAGTCCTCTGCATGAACGGAGAAGAGGAACTAAATCCAGCAGTTGGGAGAGATAGTACATAAGCTTTATGGCTGCATTTATAGTATAAGAGACTATGCCTCTTTTTGGGTCTGGGTTACCTCACTCAGGATAGTGTTTTCTATTGCCATCCATTTGCATGCAAAATTCAAGATGTCATTGTTTTTTACCACTGAGTAGTACTCTAATATGTATATATTCCACACTTTCTTCATCCATTCTCCCATTGAAGGGCATCTAGGTTGTTTCCAGGTTCTGGCTATTACAGATAATGCTGCTATGAGCATAGTTGAACAAACGCTTTTGTAGTATGATAGGACATCTCTTAGGTATATTCTCAAGAGAAGTATTGCTGGAAGCTGGGGTAGGTTGATCACAAATTTCCTGAGAAACCGCCACACTGATTTCCAAAGTGGTTGCACAATCGTATGTACTCACTCATAAGTGGTTTCTAGCCATAAATAAGGGTCACGGAGTCTACAATTGGTGAACCTAAAGAAGCTAAATAAAAAGATGAACCCAAAGAAAAACATATAGTTATCCTCCTGGATATTGGAAGTAGACAAGATTGCTGGGCAAAAATTGGGAACTTGGGGGTGCGGGTGGGATGGGAGTAAGGGGAGATGGGAGAGAAAAGTGAGAAGGGGAGGATGGGGAGAGCTTGGGGCAATGGGATGGTTGGGATAGAAGTGTGGATATGAGAACAGGGAAGTATATATCTTAATTAAGGGAGCCATTTTAGTGTTGGCAAGAGACTTGACTTTAGAGGGGTTCCCAGGTGTCCATGGAGATATCCCCAGCTAGTTCCTTGTGCAGCAGAGGAGAGGGAGCCTGAAATGGCCCTATCCTATAGCCATACTGATGAATATCTTGCATATCGCCATAGAACCTTCATCTGGCCATAGAAGGAGATAGAGACAGAGACCCACATTGGAGCACCTTACTGACCTCCCAAGGTCCAAATGAGAAGCAGAAGGAGGGAGACATGAGCAAGGAAGTCAGGACCGCGAGGGGTGTGCCCACCCACTGAGACGGTGGGGCTGATCTAATGGGAGCTCACCAAGGCCAGCTGGACTGGGACTGAAAAAGCATGGGATCAAACCGGACTCTCTAAACGTGGAAGACAATGAGGGCTGACTGAGAAGCCAAGGACAATGACACTGGGCTTTGATCCTACTGGCTTTGTGGGAGCCTAGTCTGTTTGGATGCTCACCTTCCTAGACCTGGATAGAGGGTAGAGGACCTTGGACTTCCCACAGGGCAGGAAACCCTGACTGCTCTTTGTATTAGAGAGAGAGAGAGAGAGAGGAGTGAGGGGAGGGGGAGAAAAATGGGAAGTGGAAATTTTTAATAAAAACATAAATTACTTAATTAAAAAAAAGAGACCATGCCTCAATGGACTTGTACCTTAAAGGCTATTGGGTGAAGGGGTTCCCATAACACCCAATTTTGAATATTATTTTTCATTAAACAATCCTTAAGTTTACATTAAACTTCTTCTGAATTACTTGCTTTAGGCTTAATGTTGGCAGCATGTATCAAAAACTATATAATGGGTGATATAAATTGGTCTCTCTCTTTAAGCTTTTCTCTATCTGTACTTAGCATGGTTACCAATATAGTTCTGAGAACATTAAAGAATTTTTTCATTTATAAGGTGATTAATGAGTAAGTTTTATTTCTTAATTCTCTTTAACAATTAGAATAAGTCAGTAATTTTCATGAGATCGGGAATTTTTGTTTATAAAAACTACTTTAACTTGTAACTTTAAAATTATTATTCAAATATGGCTTAGTTGCCATATTTGCAATTTTTAACTGGAGTCACAGACTTTAAGATTTAGCCACTCTCTGGTTTTCCTGTAACTCAGTCTCTTAATTGTTGTTTCTTACATTTTGCTGTGTAAAAGAAAGTTCCTTCACTGTCAGAGTGAGATCCTGGTTGAGAAGAAAAAAATGCCAAAAATTCAGTCACATACTTATGTGTCTGTTTTCTCAGAAGAAACACTGTAAATTTGGGATCCCCCCCCCACTGTACAACTAGAAAAGTGGGCTGCCTAAAGTATTTGCTTCCTTTGGGATATTCACAGTGGCAGAATTCCATTACAGAGATTTTTGTTCAACTGTGAACTGAAAATGTTCATACTGTAGATCGATATTTAGGCACAATTCCTTTGTATCTCAAATTACCTTTTTTTGCATGAAAAGGCAAATACTTTGACCCTCTGTCCTCAAACTTTTCAAACGTCTAATAAATACACAAGTTCATGAAAATTAGCCAATTCATGACAGAGTAATAAATGGGACAAAAAAGAAATTTAAAAATTAAATTAAAAATTTCCCATGAATAAATTAAAGTAAAAACACAACACAAAAAACTGTCTCATTATATTAGTAGCAAAACTTTAGTGTTCTAAATATTTTCCATAAAAATATTAGAATAATCACTAATAAGTGACTTAAGGATGATACTCAAGTTTTTAGAAACAGCTATATCTGAATCTTATTAACAATAAGAAACAATAAAAATCGGAGTGGACATTAATAAAAGAGAAACAAGGAAAATAGTACAAGGAATAAAATTTTTAAAAATATTTGGAAAGAGAAACCAGAATGATAGATCCTTGATATAACAAAACACTTAAAGAGACAGTGAGCCCTAACCAACAGAATCAGAAATAAGCAGGAATAATTACAGCACCATCAAAGAAATTATGAACATAGTAAGGGAGTATTTTAAAAGCTCTGCTTCATTAATACCCACTCCACCAATGAAGTCAGTATTACTCTAATTCCAAAATCAGATAAAGAAACAACAAAAAACAAGATTATAGAGCAACGTTCCTGATGGGAATGTATTTTAAAATTCCTAACAAAATTTTGTGAGCCTCAGAAATGACGTATATCAGAAAGTTTATCAATCACAATCAACTTGACTTTATGTCAGATTTTCAAGGATAACTATCCTTGTCTATATTAAATTCAATAATTTTAATAACCCACATAATTGGGCTAAAAGATAAGAATCATATCATCATTGAAATAGATGCAGAAATACTTTGACAAAATTCACCATGTACAACTGCTTACTGTCATGCTATTTACAATAGCTAGGAAATGAAAACAATTTAAATGTTACTTAACAAACAAATGCATAATAAAAATATGGTACATATACACCATGGAATATGTTTCAGATGTAAAAAATAACCAAAATTGTGAAATTTGTAGGTAAGTGGATTGAACTAAGAAAGATTAAGAGTGTGATAACCCAGATACAGAAAGACAGATGTCATATGTTCTCTCTCATGTGAATATATAACATGAAGTAGCTGTAGAAACCAAAGAAATAAAAAGAGACCATGGGAAGGGGAACAATAGAGAAGAAACTATGAAAATATAAGTGATTTGAAGGGGAAAATGGGGGAAACTCTAAATAGAAAGGAGAAAGACAAACTAGCTAACAGAAAGGGTGTCTGAATATACATATGGAGTCATATTATTACTACTAAAGTGGCATGTAAGACATAAGTCTATGTATGCATACACATATATTAAAAGAAATCTTTCAATCAGGGCCAACAAAACTCCCACCAAGATCCATATAGGATTTAACAAAAGCTATAAGATCAGGCACAAGGAACTCTCCTTTGATTTGTTGGTCTTGGTTGTGGTCTTTCCAACATCACAGACCTCTGTCTGCCCCTCAGTGGTGGAGTGTAAGTCACAATTACTAGAGTCACCACACATTTCAGATGCAAGGCCCACAGACTCCTGAACTGGTACTGACCTTAAAGTCTCCACACTGAGAACTAACTTTTATGCTACCAGAAGAGGAATCCAAGCTTCTACAGCATCTACCAGTCCTAACCCAGTTATAAGACCAACAATCCACAACAAGTATGAATATGGTATTGTAACCCCAAGGGTGCAATAGTGGCATACATGCTTGGGTTGTAACCAACAACTCTCTAATTGAGCTTATGAGCTCCCTACTGAAATATTGCCTCTGATGGATTGGGCAGAAGAGAAGTCATTGTCTTCACTTGTGCTCCCAATGGTAGGCAGCCAGGTGTCAATGAACAGTTTCAAATGCACAATTACAGTTCTAACAGTGGTTGAACTCAGTGAGTTCTTTTGCATGCAAGATTCAAGATGTCATTGATTTTTACTGCTGAGTAGTACTGTAATATGTAAATGTGCCATTCTTTTTTTTGTCCATTCTTCAGTTGAAGGACATCTAGGTTGCCTTGAATTTTGCCTGCACATGGATGGAATTAGAAAACACTATCCTGAGTGAGGTAACCCAAGACCCAAAAAGATGAATATGGTATGTACTCACTCATAAGTGGATACTAGCTATAAACAAAGGACATTAAGCCTATACTTCATGATCCTGGAGAAGTTAATAAATAAGATGAACCAAAAGAAAAACATATATA
>NW_004949119.1:377154-378424 GCF_000317375.1 Microtus ochrogaster | reverse complement strand
GGAGGGGAGAAGGGGAGGGTTGAGGAAAACTTGAAGGAATGGGATAGTCGAGATGAAAAAAGGGACAGATATGAGAGCAAGGAAAGAGGTATCTTGACTGAGGGAGCCATTATGTGGTTAGAAAGAAACCTGGTTCTAGAAAAATTCCCAGGAATCCACAATGCTGACCCCAACTAAGACCCTAAGCAATAGATGAGAGGGTGTCCAAACTGCCCTTTCCCGGTAGTCAGACTGATGATTATCTTAAATATCACCATAGAACCTTCACCCAACATCAGATGGAAACAGGGGCAGAGACCCACATCAGAGCAATGGATTGAGCTCCCAAGGTCCAGTTGAAAAGTGGAAGGAATGAGAATATGAGCAAAGAGGTCAAGAACATCATGGGTTCACCCACTAAAGCAGTTTGCCTGGGCTAATGGAAGCTCACCAACTCCAACCAGACTGGGAAAGAACAAACATAGGACCAAGCTAGTCCTTTTGAATGTGCTTGAAAGTTGTATGACTGGGGCAGACTGAGGAAACACTGGCAGTGGCACCAGGATTTATCTCTACTGCATATACTGGCTTTTTGGGATCCTATTCTCTTTGGATGTATGTCTTGCTCAGCCTAGGAATAGTAGGGAGGGCCTTAAACCTTCCACAAAACAAAGTGCCTTACCCTCTTAGGATTGGAGGGGGTAGGATAGGGTGGGAATGGGAGGAGAGGAGGAAATGGGAATTTGGATTGGTATGTTTTTTTAAGAAATCCAATAAATTAAAAGAAAAGAAAGTTTACATTCAAAAGAAAAAAATCTCAGTGAGTCCTAAAACAAAACAAGAACATATGAATTGTAGGAAGGCACCTGTAGGGACAGGGGAGTTGGTAGGTCTATGAGGAAGAAAGGTGAGATTGTGGAGAGAGAGAGAGAGTAAACAGAATGCTACACATGCGTTCATACATGCACAGACATGTACACACATACATACACAAACACAATCACAAAAGAACTAATATAATACAATTTTTAAAAGACTACAAAATCTGTTGAAGATGCTCTCTTTTTTCCATTGTATACTTTTAGCTCCTTTATCGAAAATCAGGTGTTTATAGGTTTGTGATTTAACGTCAGGGTCTTCTAATCGATTCCATTGGTCGACTTCTCTGTTTTTATGCCAATACCAAGCTGTTTTCACTACTGTAGCTCTGTAATAGAGTTTGAAGTGACGGATGGTAATACCTCCAGACAATCCTTTATTGTATAAGATTGTTTTGGCTATCCTGGGTTTT
>NW_004949119.1:372777-375907 GCF_000317375.1 Microtus ochrogaster | reverse complement strand
CTGAAAAGATGAGTTCAGTCCCCAGCCGAGTCTTTAAAAAAAAGAATTGCCTTTTTGACAGCACAATGAAACCTGCAGACCATTATTTAACTAACATAAACCTAGTACAGAAAGACTCTGTGAATTCACTGTTCACCATTGTTAAAAGCTAAGCTCACCTAAGGAGACTACAGAATATTGGTTTCCAGGGATGAAATGTTGGATGTTACATAAGAAAAAAATTACCAACCACTTGAAAATGTTAATACACAATTTCTTTGTCTTCTAGCTTTAACTTTTCAGTTCCAACAAGAGTTCCCCTATCCTGTAAAATACTTCCTTTTCCACCCCTTCATAATTTTCAGTGTAAAAGCAACATAACCAATTTTATCTTTATTGGCAAATACAAATGTGCCTATTTACATTTTATAGTGTGATATTTTGTGTACATCTCTAACTTAAACTGATAACCATCAGCATGATGATTGACAGTTACTTTATAGAATGTAATGAGAGCCCTCAAGATTCATTCTCTTAGCATTTTTAAGGTGAAAATATAGGTACTTAATTTAACTACAGGCAATAAAACGTAACACTCCAGAATCAAAACATTTTGCTGTAACATAGGTTATTGATAGAAGCAATGAATTCTAAATAATGGATAATTCTAGTAACATGGTCATTAGATAATCTATGGTAAGAACTATTAGCTCTTATAAAGCTCAGTAACATCTAAGGATTTATTTTTCAAGTATTAGGGCTTTGCTTACAATGTGCAAGATTCTAATCCGGGAGCTGATGTTGCTTATAATCTCTTTGCCTTGCCCAAGGAATCTGTTCCATTCTCATCTATTGTAACTATTATGTACTTAATTATATCTTTGTACATAAAATCCAAGTGCTGTAAAACCTGGTACTGAATAGTAAACTCTCTGCCAAGACCCATTGAATGCAAAATACTGTAAGCAACTATTTAATACATATCAGTGCACAGTGTTCACAGAAAAACTGCATTATCATAGGAGCAAAGTGAAAATAGACTTATAAAAATCAACAAGTACTCTTGGCTCTTCTTTTATTTGAATATCTGTTTACGAGGTTTTGTAAAATGTATTTGTTTCTTTATAAACAATAAGTTTACTTGAGAGTTGAATATAAACCATATTTCCAACCATACGGGAAAATATGTATTTATAATTCAGTAAATAATATAATTTAATTTACAGAAAAGCCAATCTTTTATTTTAAAACTATCTTAATTTTAAAACAAGAAGAAAAATCAATGGCAAAGAACAAATTAATTAAACAAAATTTTCTCACAAAATCTGTTCTGCTTATTATGATTATAGTATGTCTATAATTTTAAATATCTGCATATGTTAAATGACTACTTTTTGAAAGAGAAGAAATTTAGTTATGGAGATATCTAGAGAGAAGACAGTGGAAATGCTGCCAGTCCTGCACTTTCACTTATTTCTGATCATGGCAGAAACCTGTCCAGGTTTCAGATAGTGACTCCTCAGCTTTGACATGGCTCCCTTAACCTCTTTGTTTCTCAAAGTGTAGATAACTGGGTTTAATATGGGTGTAAAGATGGTGTAGAACACAGCAAGGACTTTGTCAACTGAATAGCCACTAAAGGGCCACACATAGATGAAGATGCATGGTCCAAAGAAGAGTATGACAACGGTGATGTGAGCAGTTAGGGTGGAGTGGGCCTTGGCCATACTAGCAGAGGAGCGATTCCTAACTGTAATGAGAATCACAGTGTAGGAGACGACCAAGATGAGAAATGAGCTCATGGAGAGAAAGCCACTATCTGCAACTATTAGTAAGCTGACAATATAAGTGTCTATGCAAGCTAGCTTGGTCACCAGAGGGAGATCACAGAAAAAACTGTCTACCTGGTTAGGACCACAAAATGGCAAGTTAACAGTGAATGCCAGCTGGCTAGTTGTGTGGATGAAACCCACACACCAGGGGATGATGACCAGAATAATACACACTCGGCGATTCATGATTGTCGTGTAGTGGAGAGGCTTACATATTGCAACATAGCGATCAAAGGCCATGGATACAAGAAGTACCATCTCACCACCAGCGAAGAGATGAACACAGAAAATCTGAACCAAGCAGGCTTCAAAAGATATAGTTTTCTGTTCAGACAGAAAGTCGGCAAGCATTTTGGGTGTAGCAAATGAGGCCACACATATATCTATAAAAGATAAGTTTGCAAGCAGAAAGTACATGGGGGTATGAAGTCGGGAATCTGAAGAAACTGTGAGGATAATGAGGAAGTTTCCCAGCAGAATTGCTAGGTACAGTAGTAAAAATATGAGAAAGAGGAAAGGCTGGAGCTCCTTTGAACTTGACAGGCCCAACAACACAAACTCTGTCACCCGAGAGTAATTTGTCTCATTCATTGACTTTGGAAGAGATTTGTCTTCAGTTGTCTGAGTAGAAACAGAAGAGAAATCAATAAATTAAATAAGTTTGGTGTTCTTTTTCAATTACAGATCATATTTCAAAGATTGCACTTTTATGTTTCTATTCTTGGAGCTTTTGAGGTATTGAAATTTACATAAATAATTCCATAGAATGGTATATGAATCTAGTTATATAAAGTCTGAAATCAGTCCAAACAAATACATGGTTTTGAGGAGCCTAACTTTAGCCATTCTTGTATAGAAATGAAGAATGAGAAGGACACGAAGTCCTGGGAGCTTTGTTGCTGATATGGTTGATAACAGTATTTACTTTGTGAAAACTTAGTGAAGCATATGCTTCCTGATTTGCCATTTTATATACATGTTGTATATTGATGGAGTTTATAATGACAGAGACAATTTCAGATTTGTGTAAGTTAACTCATCTATGCGGACCCTTACTCCCAATAACTATATATCATCTCCTCCTTTCTAAGTACAAAGTCTGTAAAGTACAATGCAAAGTCTTAGCAAAAGTGAAAGATACAGAACTTTCCAGGATTTTTTTTCTGGTCACTAAGATCCTCTTGTAGATTCTCCTTACACTGTAATCTGACACATTTGTTCTTATCAATAAAGCCCTGGAGATGCTAACCTTCTTCATATACAGGCAGTACTATTAATAATGATAGCAATTTAATTGTGACATGATACACACACACACA
>NW_004949119.1:349808-372677 GCF_000317375.1 Microtus ochrogaster | reverse complement strand
AGAGAGAGAGATTTGAAGACCCTCAATAGTAATTAAGTTTAAGAATAATGATTATGTATTGTAGAAATTTGGGTTATGAGAATTTTTTCCTACACAATTAATATGTTCTATTTTATCTGAAATTATTTACTTTTATATTGTTTTTACATATATGCGAGCTATAACTTACAGACATATATAGAAATAAGAAATTTAAAAAGAAACCTGCAGAGTGATATTAGATTATCTCAATTTGAACATCACTCACATTTAAGTCAAGTCTTGAAAGATGTCTTTTTATTATTTCTAGCCACTGGCAACCATAGATATCAATGTCTTCTTTGATCAAAACTACTTGAGTTTCACTGGATGAATTACTATACATAGGGCAATAAACAATGAATAATCTTAATTAACTTCACCAAACAAACTCAGAGTATAACATTTGTATTTTATGTCTCCAACTTGTCAGAACTCAGCAGGGAACAAATTTGTGTTTTATCACTTGTACCTTCAAAACAAACCCACTGAGAGATTCAGAAATGTTTAAGAAGCAGAGTTTTAAAGCAGAACATACTACAGAGAAATATATAATAGAACAAATTTAATTTTTAGAAGGTAGCACATTTTTCATGAACTTACATTTATTAATCTTTGCTCTATTTTTTAGAAGGTCCTACTCTTAGAGTTTTGTGCAAAGGAAAGTAAGCAATGCAAATAGAAACATTTTCTGGGGATTTTGATATATACCCCAAAAGGAGAATAAGTGTAAAAGAACCAGGAACTTCCTAGGGCGCTATGACAGAGAAATCTGTGAGTAGAGAATTTAAAATAGAGCATACAACCAATCATGAGAGTGGATCCTAGCATGAACCGGCCTCCAATAACTCCTCTGATTCTCCTGTAAAGTTGATTTTTCTCACTGTCTGTGTCTTTCTGGGCTCTTGGAAAACTTTGGCAAATTCTAGAGCCAAGTTTCTTAGCATCTGAAATAAAAGCAGTAGGAATATGAACTCAAACTGTATTTCCCATATAAGCCCTTTCTAATTTCCCCAGTTTATAAGCACAGAACTGCTGAGTCTCTCAAGGCCCAGTGCTATGCACTGTTATAGAATACTTAGATTTATATCTGCTTCCATAAGAATCATAGGCCAGCATATTGATCTCTTGTTCATTATAGAACTTAATAACATCCATCATATTTTTTGTCTGGTATATATACTAGATGGAATGTGTTAACATTTTACCTATGATTAATTAATTCTATATTAATAAATATAATAATATCAGAATAATAAATGTCTTATTGGGCATCTATGAGACTGTGACTGCATCTTTTAACCTTTTGTATTCATTATCCTTAAATTTTAAGTAGTTATAAGATTATATGAAAAATACTAAATTTGCCTCTCAATTTTTTTATTTAGAGGACTCCAAGATTTCTAAGAATTTGTAATTACTCTTAAGCTATAGTGATTACCTTGTTAAACTAAACTTATTCTAATTTAGCATTTTTTAAACCAATTTAATCTAATAATTTTTACAATTGACATTTGACAATTTTACAGTGCCTGACCTAACTCATATTAAAATATGTTTCCCATTAGATGTGGTCATGTAAAACTGCTTTTCAGTTCTTACAATATCTAAAAATAAATACCTGCCTTCAGATTTGGAAGGACATAATAGTATTTAGGTCCTTGATGTTTGAAATTTTATTGTAAAAATCTCTCTATCTCTCCAATACTTATTACTTGGTTATTAGAACTTACAGATGAAGGGGGAGACTATATTGTTTACACGAATCATGAAACTACTATTTCATGGATGCACCTTTTACCAACTTTTAAACCATTCTGTCCTTTGACTTTCTAACTCAGGATAGATCAGGTATATCACAACTATTATTATTGAACATATATTTGTACATTACCTGGTTGTATATAGAAATGAAAACATATTACTTGTATAACATTGGAAATATGTAGTTATTCTATAGTGTGATATAGTCATTAATTATTAGAATGGTTTAGTTGTTATATAGCACTATACAGATAACATAAAGTTTAATTGTTTTTTTAAAAAAAAACAGATGAAATAGGTTGTGTCTGTAGCTACAACGGGCTACTTTCTAGTAGATCAGATGTAGCTATATGTGGGGTTTCTAAGGAGCCTGGGGAGCACTTGGCTAGTCAAGATCTAAACTAGGGAGGAACCATTAAAAAAAGTTTCAAAATAAATATTATGTTACAGAATTTTCAAGGAGCTTAGCCTAAGTCTAGATATATGCTGTCTCTGTTCACAATAGTAAATTACATGACCACAAATAGCTTTCAGAATCCTCCAGAAATTAACACCTAGGACATATCACTAAGATTCACATTTCTTGATCTGCATCGCATATATAAGTATATATATGTGTGTATATAAGTATGTATATATATTTACTTACATGTCATAAGAACATGTCTCCTGGCTTATCTTGTCCTATTGGTCCAGAAAACACTGATCTTTTTTATAAGCACCAAACAAGAACATCACAGTTATGCAGGAGCCAATATATTGGTGACAAATACATGCCTTTCCCAATTCTATTTTCACCCTTAACACTTTGAAGTGTTACTGCCATCAACACAGAGATATATAAAAAGTCTTTGCAACAATTAGAAATTAATTGTGATTTGACGTCACCAGACTATAGTGACCAAGAGAGTCCCATGAGAGCTGGGATCACAGAAATGCCTCCATTAGAGATAATGACATGAGAAAGATTGTTTACTTACAAGATCAACTCATGGATTTCACAAATAAAACAAGGAGTTTACTTACAAAATGATTTTTCTTGTTACGGAACACATGACATAGTGGTAAATAAAAGGAATAATTTTTTTTTTGGTGAGGTCATTATGCTTCAGGACTGCTGTATAAAAGCATCAGTGAGAGTGTCAACACTTGATAAGAATTCTTGTGCCTTTTCATAGTACAAAGCCAACAAATACCTTGCTGTACTAACTTTTAGAAACACGTATGATTATTTGCTTAGTTTCTAATGCAAGGATTATAGACTAAGGTCATGGGAACTGCTTTACAGTAGAAACACTGTTTCTAATGGAGGACTTCTTTAAAAATGGTAGAAATCTTTAATAAATAAATAAATAAATAATAAAATAAATGGTTATATAATTGTTCTACAACCTTCCAGGAGTGACATAAACAAACTGTATTCACCATATATTCTATTAGAACAACATACCAAAAAAATAATATACCTAAGTTTAGGTTAATGAACTTATTAGGGTTACTTATAGGAACAGTGGCTGGTTGAAGGGAACTGTGTCACTATAAATCCCACCCCAGCATGGGTGATGTGGAATTCCCCTCTGCATGCTGTGAATATCATTGGCTAATAAAGGAATTGTTTTGGGTCTATATCACAGAGCTATAAGAGAACAGAGCTAGGTGGGGAAAATGAAACTGAATGCTGGGAGAAAGGAGGCAAAGTCAGAGAGAAGCTACATTGTCCCACAGGAGACAGAGGCCAGAATTTTAGCCAATAAGCCAAAGCCACATGGTGATATACAGATTAATACAAATGGATTAAATTAATATGTAAGAGTTAAGAAATAAGAAGCTAGAGCTAATGGGCCAAGCAGTGATTTAATTAATACAGTTTCTGTGAAATTATTTTGGGCCTGAGCAGCCAGGAACAAGCTGCCTCCTTGCAACACATGGGTAATGACTCATCCCTAATTTCTAAAAAACTTTAATGATGAATGCATATGGAAACACAAAAGATGACATATAGCCAAAAATAAAATCTAATAGGAAAGAACATTGTTGGAGACACTGCAATGCATGACATAAAATTATAATATGGTGTGTTTGAATAAAAATGGCCCCCCATGAGCTCATATAGTTGAAAGCTTAGTCCCTGAGAATGGTTCTATTTGCAAGGATAAGGAGGAGTATCTTTATTGTAGTAGGTGTAGCCTTGTTGGAGGAAGTATGTCATTTGGGATAATCTTTGAGATTTCAAATGCCCACGCCAGCCGCAGCTTCATTCTCTTGGCCTATAGATCAGCACACAGCTTGTAGCTACTTCTCCACTATTAGCCTGCCTTTTGACATATTCCATGCTGCCAAGTGTCTGCCACCATGTTTCTGCTGCCAAGCTCCCTGATATGATGATAATGAACTAAACCTCTGAAACTATAAGCCAGCCCCCCCAATTAAATGCTTTATTTCATAAGTGTTGCCTGGTCATTGTGTCTCTTTACAGTAATAAGACAGTGACTAAAACAGAACTTGGTACCAGGGACTGAGATATTGCTGTAACAGGCCGGACTATGCTGTTTGTCAGAGGAATACAGAGAATTGTGAGACTTTGCACTAGAAAACCAGTTAGATGTCTCTAAGTGGGGCTTAATGGGGCATTCCAATAGGAATATGAAAGACAGTGCTAAGGGCTATGTGAACTGAATGGGACCAGGTTAAGAGGTTTCAAAAGTGGGGAATGTTAGTAAGTGGCTTTGAGACCATTCTTGTAATATTTTGGTAAGAAAACGGTGAAATTTTTGTTTTTTTTTTTCCTAAAAATCTTCCTGAATCTAAATTGAAGAGTTTTGTACCCATGGCATTGGCAAAGGAGATTTCAAAATAGTCTAATATTGACTCTGTCAAGGTTTATTAGTAACCACTCTTATGCAAATCTGTAAAGAAAAGAAGCAAACTGAACAAAGAAAAATATAATAATATAACATAAAATGTGCCTAAGTCCTGTGCTCAAGGAGACACAAAGTTTAAAGAAAAGCCTAATGGTAAATGAAATAAAGGGAATGTCAATATCAGGGCAAGATAATACCTCGTTAAGCTTCCAAATTGTGCAAAGAAATAAAAGAAATCCTTAAGCAGTAAAAGAAACCATCAATAATAGAAAGCCAATGTAAATGTAACTGGACAAGGGGACCAAATTCCAGCCCTTTCAAGTACCAGAACTTGGCAGGGTTGGCCATGTAGTTCTTTAGAATCAAAGATACAAAAAAGGAGTTATGGAATCTTTTTCCATGGCTAAGGAAAGCAGCTTAGACCTGCTGTGTGTCAGTGGAATTTCTGCATAGTGGCCCAGAGAGGCCTCTATTGTGTGAAGCTGTGGAGGTAAAGCTCAGGTTATGTTGGAGATGACAGAGTTATAGGATGACTGCCAAGGAGGTCTGCTAATAGGATGTGAAACCAGCCCAAGAGAGAAAAGTATGTTCCAGTCAACAAAGCTAGAAGGAGTTAGAGATCCAAAGAGTGCTTTGATATCAGACAGAGAGATCCAGAATTTGAAGTTTGTCCTGCGGGGTTTCAGTCCTGCTCTAGTCCAGCATTTACTCACTATGCTTCCCTTTCTTCCCTTTTGAAATGGTGATGTGTATTCTAAGCCACTGTAAATTTGAAGTATGTAACATATTTTTTGATTTTGATTTTACAAATCAAAGGAGATTACAAATTACTGGGTCAAAAAATAAGTTTGATCAAAATGCCTTGACTACAAAATTTAAGTCAAATGATATGTTGCTTTAAAGGAAAGGTTTTGCTTTTGTTTCCACAGAAATGAGAGCCTGTGGATTCATTCTGGCTTAAGAAAAATAAGGTTTGATCAAGGAAGACCATCTGAAAGATTTACAATGGGAATGGATGACCCAGATGATTCAACGTTTCAGAACACCTCTGTTGCAGTTTCCTCTGAGTTCTACATCCAGAACAGCTTCTAGACTGCTATGTGAGATTATCCAGTCTCACAGAATATTTCAGGAAGGATTTCACCACTATCCTAAATTTTCTTTGGCTCCACATAAGATTGTCAGTGCCCCCAATCAGCAGGAAGTAGGTGAGAAAACTATACCTAGATTCCCCCCAAAAAATGTCTTATGGATGTTTGTCTTTGTTTAGTGTGTTGGTTTCAGGTTGTTATGAATAGTGGTCAGGAAAAAGGCTAGATAAAGGAAATTAGAATCAAGATTCTTGTTTTAAGACAAAGAGAGAATATAGATATGACTTTGTTTTGAAAAGAAAAAAGAAAGTGTTGGCAATGATGGCTTACACCTTTAATCCCAGCACTTGGGAGGCAGAAGCAAGTGGAGCTCTGTGAGTTCAAGGTCAACCTGGTCTACAGAGTGAGTTTCAGGACTGACTTCATAGCTATTGAGAAACCCTGTCTAAAAAAACAAACAAACATGTCAAAAAGGGAAATATAGATATGATAGGGTAAAACAGTATAATATTGAATCTACTCTGAAAAGAAAAAGGAAGAATAGAGATTTTATAAAACAAAAAGGTGGATTACTGAATCTACTTTTAAAAAGCAACTATTAGTTTTAAATGTTTTACATTGGATTAGACTTTTGTATATTATATAAAAATTTTGCACATTGATACAAATTTGAGATTAATTTTTAGAACATTCTTTACATTCATTTCTACTCTTATTCAATGTATTGTACCTATATAACACTTAACAATGTAACTCAAATTTCTAGTTCTTGAAAATTATTATTACAAACAGTTTAAGATAATAAGGAAATATAGGTTAGTAGTTAATTGCCTAGGATAATCAAATTTGTAGTCACATAAGGTATGTTTTCAAGGTCAAACAAAAACATTTTAGATAGGTCATATTCAAGCAAGAAGCAGAATGGACAAAACTATGCCCGTATTCCCAAATATTATCTATAAATGTTTGTTTACATTTAAAGGGGATATGCTATAGAGATTTCCATTGGTATGGATCCTGGTTTATTGACTGACAAATTTAAGGTCAATTTTGTTATATGTATATGATCTTGATTAAGGTATTACATTTGTGAAGCTGATTTAAAAACATAATGTATAATTAAGAAATATTAGTTAACAGATATTCATCAATAATAGTTAAGATTGTAGTCATGTTAGGTTTTCTAGATATATAGAGAGATATTTCAGTTAGTTATGTATTCTTCAAATCTTTCAGAGCCCTTCAGAATATGGCATTTAAAATGTTTAAGAACTTAAGACTTTTCATGACAATGAGACACATCTGTTCCTGGCAGCACCAATCTAGTTCAAGAGGAAGACAAGAGGAAGATGGGCATCAAAGAAGATCCTTATAGAATTTGTTAGATGAACTGGACTTGCAGGATCCACAGAGAAATGATTGCTTAACTTGCTTAAAGGTGAGAAGGTCCTTTGGGGTTCCTGCTTTATGCAAGAGTTTGTGGGACATTTTGAAGGATACAGAAGAAAGTGACTGGCAAACTGCCAATATAGATAAACCTGTCTTTGATTTGTAAATATAAACAGGGCTGCCCTTCCCATTTCTCAACCCCTGGTGAGACCCCAGGTATCTCAACAGCCTTGCTAGTGAGTGAGTCCAGGACATTCAGAACAACCATGGGAGGTGGGGAAATTTTTCTGTGTAGGCAAATCCTCTTGGCTGTGTGGAGTGAAAGAAAAACTGATCTTGGAATTCCTTTGCCTTATTGCTATGGCCTGCCTGAGTTTCTGCTTATACTGAGCCTGGATATTCTTGCTTGCGTGTGTGTGGTGGTTCTGAATGTCCTGGACTCACTCACTACAGTTCCTAGCAGTGACTTCTGAAGCCACTGTCTTCTCTTTGTGACAGTCTGTTCCAGCTGGGACCTTGTCATGACTGTAGGGCTCACTTCCCATCATGGAGAGCCCATTATGAGAAGAGGAACAGCAGTTAATTAAGGTTGAGCTCTAGCTGCAGTCAAAAGTGGGAGTTGAGTGTCACAAACAGGAAGGGTTACCATGAACTGGTAGTTATATGTGAGGAGTTTCCCTTCCACCTTATGAAGTTATCTAAATAAATTTAGATATTGAAATTGAAAGTTCCAAATTTGGGACAGCAGTGGCAATTGTCTATTATATATTGAGGCCAGACTTGTACTAAGAACAGATGTATTCCATGGTTTTGGCACTAGATTTTTAGATTTATGAGGCAGTTTAAAGAGAAAGGGGGCAGAAAAGAGACTGGAGACTGACCTTAGCAGAAAAAACAAAACATTTTTTTTGAGGCAGGGTTTCTCAATGTAATAGCTTTGGTTGTTCTGGAACTCGATTTGCAGACTAGGCTGGCCTTAAACACAGAGAAGTCCATCTTCCTTTGCCTCCCCAGTGCTGGAATGAAAGGCATTCACCACCACCACCTGGCTAGAAGTTTTTTTCTTCACACAATGTGGGGTAGACACAGTAGGTAAAGTATGTCTGCCAAAGCAGGAGAGGATACTTGGAGTTTATGGAGGAGATTTGGGAATGGTAACTTAAATGGAACTTCTGGGACTACCTGTAAGCCTGTAGTTTCTCCCTCTTAGAATTGTTTCCCCAGAACAGGGTTTTTTATCTTTAGAAACTTCCTTATCCCAGCTATCAGGGATCATAGTGAGGGAGTAGGAGCTGGAGTTTCAACACAGGGACTTGGCCAGGTTATGTCAGAGTGTGGTCAAGATTTGTTCTAGCAGGACATTGTCATGGACTGTGGTTGGCAGACACAGGGCCATTTCACTGAATAAAACTGATTTTCCCTTTCCCAGCAGCTATCAATAACCTCTTAACTGGGTGGAATTTGTATCCACTTGTCCATATTCTTACTGGGGTTTTGTCTGGTTTAAAGTTTTGGAAGTCTTGAGCATTTTGTCTGGAAAATACTATTGCTTTAACATAATCCAATACCTTTGGCTCTTACAATCTTGCTGCCACCTCTTTTGCACAGACCCCTCAGCCTTGAGGTAGGTGTATAATAAATATGTCTCATTTAGAACTCCAGAAAATCTCATTTTCTACAAATTGTCCAGTTGTTGGACTCTTTTAATTACTGTATGCTACAAGGAGAAGCTTTTCTTATTTTAGCAATACATTGACCTATGGATATAGCAATAAGTCATTATGTGTTGTGCTATTGCTATATTCATTTAGTAGAATAATATAGCTTTTCCCTTGGTTGGGTTTTGAGAATCAACACTGTCAGGTATAAATTTCATGTGAAGCTTTGTTAACTCCAATTTTAAAAAGTGGTTTCTTATTCCTTAACATTCATGTCATTCTTGTAGCAATGGATATAACTTGTAGGCAGATCACAGTTGTTGTTGAAGGGTTGGTAGATAAGCAATATTTATATTACTTCCCCTCTGATAACGTGCACATTCTAGCACTATGAATGCTAGCCAGTAGGGGTGAAACTTCTAAATCAGTATCAGTTTGATTTCTCCATATTCTAAGCCATAAAGGCAATCACAAATTTTCAAGTGTGCAGCTTGGTGAATTAAGTAATTCATTAAGGCTAGATTAGTTTCTCGTAATCACAAATTGCTAAAAAAAAATGCCTTGGAGGTCATTGTCAACAGAAATGAATCTTCTACCTCTTAAAGAGAATATCCAAACTTATTTGTCACTGGCTCAAAACTCAGATGTAAGCTAGATGTCACTCCTCCCAGAGGCTCCAGATGAAAATCTTTGCTTCTCTTACAGTCTGTGAAGGTTCTTTGGCCATTCCACATCACACCCATGTCTAAGCTCCACATGTCTAACTCTATCTGTGTTGCATCTTTTCATTGCTATTCTCTGTTACACTTTGTAGAAATATGTATTTTTGAATTTGAGTCATACAGATAATCCAGAGAAATCATTCCCATTTCACAGTCCTTAAAATGTGTATTTGCCCATAGGTTTTGTTCAAAAATTTAAGACAACATGAAAACTCCAGGATTATAATAAGTAATTCTGAGGAAAGCCATTCCAACTGTGCAGTACAACCATGGTTCCATGGCCATTTGATAACTAGAGGTATAAAACACATCTTCTTACTAGAAGTTTTTCCTTTGTTTCTCCCACAAGTGATTGCCTAAAAAATAGTGAATGTCCTGGTTTCTTAATTGTCCTGTGTTGTTTTTCTTTCAGCTTAGTGACTGCACCTGAATCTACTGATACTTTAACTATCATTCTTTGGCCTTTTGACCCCACAGTCAGTGTTCACCTGCACAGACCATAGCCTGGCAGGACGTCCAGTCTCACCAGCACTAGCTCAGCTCTTGCTCTCCAAAGTAGTTTTTAATTAAATCTCTGTCATTCTAGTTACCAATAAAGATGTAGGAATCAGATGTTGAAGTAAAGACCTACTAGATCAGAGAAGCTGAGAAGCAACCAGCCGACCTTCCTTTTGGGCCAGAGACCCATAAAGAAGGCATTTCTCCAGCCATCCCAAACCAAAACAACTGCAGAACCCCAAGTCCCCCCTTTACTTCTTCCTATGAATATCTTTATCCATCTTCCCAGCTCCCTACAGCTAAATTCTGTCAACTAGTTGTTGGCTCCACCTCCTGACCCAAGGTTGATTTTATCAACATAGTCTCAGGATTAACAGTGTGATCCAATATTCATGAAATAATTCTGTGTGTTTATTTAAAATGTATCCAATTAAATAATACATTATGTGTAAATTTCTTTTTTATTTTGTTAAATATTTACTATATACCTATGTTTTTATATAGAATTCTCCCTTTATCATTGCTACATGGTAGTCCATTTTATTACCATGCTATAATATATTCATCAATCTTATTTTAAGTTGACACAGCATTTGATAACAATTAATAAATCCAAAATAGGACTGCAATGAACATTTTGCATATGCCTCTTAGCTACAAATATATCATGAAATACACATACAACTGGAAGAGCATAGTAGAATTAATAGTGCATTCATATGTATAATATATAGGTGTATAGTTGAACATATATATATTATGTAGACACACATATGTGTGTCAACTAACTTAACAATCACAGTTTTCAAAATAGTTGCTCAAATATGTCTTCAACAATAATAAAACAGACTTGCCAATTGCTATTTTAAAATTTTGATATACAGGGGGCTGGAGAGATGGCTCAGAGGTTACAAGCACTAACTGCTCTTGCAGAAGAAGTCCTGATTTCCTAGCAATCACATGGGGGCTCACAACCGTATATAATGGGGTCTGATGTGCTCCTCTGTAATGCAGGCATCCATGCAAACAGAATACTTGTAGATAAAATAAACAAAGAAATATTTTTAAAAGTTTTGACATGATGTACATATCACATTGGCATTTCAAATTTCATATCTACAGTTATTCAATTTTATAAAATAGTATTATTCCTAACATCTTTGAGTATTTTATTTGCAAATTCCATGACAGAGATTTGTCTACTTTTATGTATCTGTTTTTTCCTTTATTTTATTGTTCATTCTGTGCATGTGTATTGTGGGGCATGGGCACACAGGAAGGCAGTTGCCTATAGGGCCAGAGGTGTTGAGATGGAGTTACAGTTTGTTATAAATAACCCAGTATGGATACTAGCATGCACTCTTAACTTCTAATCCAATTCTTCAGCCCTGGGTTTGCTCTTTAAAATTAAATTTTAGCATATTTCTTAATGTTTAAAATTTATGCAGATGCATATTATCAAATTTTTCCAAATTGTAAGTTAATAACTACTAATAAAAATTTATATATCAGTTTTTCATCAGTGCCACACGCCTTTAATCCCAGCACTTGGGAAGCAGATGCAGGTAGATCTCTGTGAGTTTGAAGCCAGCCTGGCCTACAAAAGCTAGTTCCAGGACAGACTCCAAAGATACAGAGAAATCTTGTCTCAAAAAAACAAAAATAAAAAAATAAAAATTAATTTAACATTTTAATTTTCTTTTTTTTGAAACAGGGTCTTTTTATGTCTTCTCAGCTATATTAGAACTCACTGTATATACAAAATGGCCTCAAAGTCACAGAGATCCACCTGTCTGCCTCCTAAGTACTGAAATTATAGGCATATACCACCATACATGATTATCATTTTAATTTTTAATAACACATATTTATTGTTCAAATGATTGAGGTCAGTCTTATATTTGCATATATTTATATTGCATGAACCGATCAACCCACTTCCCATTTGCTTCTTAATTTCTACCATAACTTCAAACCATAAGTATAAACATACATTTAATTGTCAAAATTGTTTTTGTCTAACATTCTATCAGAAAAAGAGAAAAGGAAATAATATTCTAGTTTCCTATTTACGGTTTTTATTGCTGAAATAAAACATTATGACCAAAAAGCAAAGAGAAGGGAAAGAGTTCGTTTGGCTTACACTTCCATATCAATGGTCATCACTGAATGGTATCAAGACAAGAAATCCATCAGGTGGGAACCTGGAGACAGGAGATGATGCAGAGACCATAGAGGGATACTCTTTACTGGCTTTCTTCCCGTGGCTTGCTCAGCCTTCTTTGTGACAGAATCTAGAACCACAAGTCTAGGAATGGCACCTTTTACAATGAGATGGTCTTTCCCCCATCTTTCATCAACCAATAAGAAAATTCCTTACAGATTCCCCTACAACTTCATCTTATGAACCATTTGGGTGAAGGGAGCATTAAGACAGGGTTTCTCTGTGTGACACCCTTGTCTGTCCTGGAACTCGCGCTGTAGACCAGACTGGCCTCAAACTCACAGAGATCCACCTACCACTGACTCAAAAATTCTGTGATTAGCCAGGTGGTGGTGGCATATTGCCTTTAATCCTACCACTAAAGAGGCAGAAACAAGAGGAACTTTGTGAGTTCAAGACCAGCCTGTTCTACAGAGAAAGTTCCAGGACAGGCTCCAAAGCTACAGAGAAACCCTGTCTCCAAAAACAAAATACAAAACAAAACAATATTCTGGGATTCAAGCCATGTGCCACCACCAACTGGCTTGGAAACATTATTTAGATAGAGGTTCTCTCCTGTCAAATGACTCTAGCTTGTGTCAATTTGACATAAAACAATCTGGACCCATTGACTTCTTATGAACTTGACTCATAGCACATCACTGTTAAGCCACAACATTTCCTTTTTTTATTAATACCCAAGATAACAAAATAAATAACACATTATGAAATATTTACAAACTTAAAAGTTTCCACAGTCTTTACAAATTCAAATACTTCAAAATTCAATCTCCTTAAAAATCAAAGTTTTCTTTTAAAAAAATAATAACTTTTAAAATGCAGTCTTTCGATAGTAGACTCTTGCAAAATCAAATATAGGTTAAATATTTTCTAACTTCAACAAGGAAATACCGGGGCATGGTCCAAATCAGATCAAAGCAATGTCTCATATCTGGGATTTACTCAAGATCTTCTGGACTCTTCCAAAGGCTTGCGTGCATTCTCTAGCTCTGCCCTCTGCAGCATACACAGCTTGTCTTCCAAGTTCTGGCAGATTCTACCTCTAACAGCTACTCTTTTCGTGGCCATTCCATGATACTGACATCTCCAAAATGTTGGGGTCTTCTGTAGCAACTGAGTTGCACTTTCGCCAATAGACTATCCCAGACTCTCTTCATGGTACCAAGTCTCCATTTCTCATGATCCCTTTAAACCTGTGTCTTCAGTTGTCACTGATGCTCTATGTTCACCAATGGACTCTCATGGTACCAAGTCTCAAATTCTTCCCATGACCCTTTTATGCCTTCAAAACCTGTAGCACCTGGGTGACTCTTGCATTACCAAGTTCAGCTGCCAGTGTGAGGTACAATCTTGGCTGCATATAGAACTGGCTACTCAGTCATATTTCTTACAAGCATGAAGTAACCAGAAGCTTATTACATTTTTGTTTTGTCTGTATATAAGAAGAAAAAACTCCAGACAAATGGGAATATAACTACATTGGATCCAGGCAAGAGAGAATTTTAGAATTTGGACCAATTTTCTGACTTGAACAAGCAGAAAAGCCTTGAATGAAGGGAAGACCAGGTCTCCCTAAAGAAGGAATTTGCTAAAATACCTGAGAGTTTTACTGTTAGTCTTTCTTGCAACCTTCTTCCTAGTGACCTACAGCTTTTTACAAGGATAACAGATACCCTTGGAGAAAGGCAACAATCAGACATATGGGGATCTACTGGATGCTGGGTCAGAATTGATAATGATTTCAGAAGACGCAAAGACACGTTTTGCCCTCCAATTAAAATAGTGGTTTATGGAGGTGAGGTAGTTAATGGAGTTGTACCTGAATTCCAACTCACAGTAGGTCAAGTAGTTCCTGAAACCAAACTGTAGTTATTTCCCAATTCCAGAATGTATATTTGGGATAGATATGTGAAGAAGCCAGGAGAATTCACATTTGGTGTTCTGGTTTGTGTAGTGAGGGTTATTATTTTTACAAATGCAAAAAAGCAGTCATCGAAGTTAGCCCTACCAGGGTGCTGAACCAAAGTATATATCATGGTCTAGGAGGAACAGAAGAAGTTAGTACCACTCATCAAGAGTTTCTAGTCTTGAAGTTCCCACCATGTCTCCCTTTAACTCTCTTTTCTGGTAAATACAAAAGACAAAATGTCATGAATAAGACAGATAGCTAATGAAATCAAAATCAGTTAGTGGTTCTTGTTACAGTCACTGAACCAAATATGTGTTTATACTTGAGCAGATTAACATATATACTGGTATATAGTACTCATCTACTGTTCTGGCAAATGATTTGGGGGAGGTATCTGTTTGTAGTAACCATCAGAAGCAATTTGATTTCAATTGGCAAGGCTAGCATTGTACTGTTGGAGCCTAGCTTCAGCAAAAATATCACTTACCAGGGTATGGGCATGGGGATTAGAAAAATAGTAAAGAAAACAAAGACATGAGTTAAAATAATAAAACAGAAAGCATGGGATAGTACTGGGAGGGAGTTCCAGTGAATACTGTAATTACCCACATTTAATTTCCACTTGCATAAAATACCTCCGACCCCAGAAGGTAGGAGTAAGATAAAACAAATACTTAATTAGTATGGTATAAGAAGATGACCAGTCCAGTTGAAAGTTATGGGTTACATTCATAGCTAAACATTCTGTTGCTAGAACAAGACAAGTCACATTCAGACCCTAGACTAAAACATTCTCTAGCCAAACCACTCCCTAGGTAGAAGAATTCATTCTTATCTACCTAGGGTAACTGGAATTTAGCTGGACCCTTAGACTTTTCTTTGGGGTAGAAACAGATCTACTTCTCTCTTCCAGAAGTACAAGGCTGGGATTTTATCCACACAATAACCTTGAGAGAACAGAACTTACTGATCTAAATCTAGGTGGGACCTTTGTTTAAGGTAGAAACATACAACAACCTTGAAGGATTTAAGTAAGTCCCAATGCTGTGACATTTGTTCGGGGCAGAATGGTAATAACTTTGAGGAAAATGAAATTTTCTGACCTTCAAACAAGGTGGAAACAGGCTCCCATTTTTGGGTCTCCACAGTATCTCTTTGCAGTTTTTCCTCAAGGATATTTTAACTCTTTACTCCTTTATAATGACTTAGTTAGAAATGTTCTCGATTGTCTATCTTTTTCACAAAATGTCACATTGGCCCTTTTTGTCAATAACATTATACTAATTGAACAAGTGAGTGGGGTGTAGTAATTACTTTCTAATTGTTGACAATGCACAAGAACACCAGAGAATGAGAAATAAATCCAAGCAAATTTCAAGGGCCTACTACCTCTGTGCAATTTGTAGGAGTCCAGTGGTGTAGGACATGAAGAGATATTCCTTCTAAGGAATTAAACTTATTATAGGTTTCTTCTAAGGGTATTCTCTGACCCAAAATTAAGATGTGCACAACAGCCATCCATTATCAAATGGAAATAGTTCATGTGTGATGGGGTCTAAAATGTTCTTAAAGCACAAGCAAGTTATATTAAGAACATAAGAATATTAATGTTATCCAAATGCCTATGTTGTTTCCTCTTGTTACAATGCCTTGTGCTCTCAAGCATGCACTTAGAGCCTCATGGGATGTGCCCTACAGTAGGTAGACTGACTGTCGGTAGAGAAGACTAAGGCCTGGTTTAGAGGTAGGTCTACACATTACACAGACACCACCCAGAAGTGGAAAGCTGAAGAATTACAATCCCTTTCTGGTATAATCCTGAAAGACACTGACGGAGGGAAATCCTTATAGTGGTCAGAACTTTATGCTGTATGAAGAGTCTGCTACCAGGTTGACTATACTGGACCACTTCCTTTATCGAAAGTATACTTTATTTTGCTATAAATTTGCCATTCTTGCATATAATGCTTCTGCTCAAACTACCGTTTGTGGACTTATCCAGAGAAGTGCAATAATGTGCTCACAATCATGGAATCCACTGGTCCTACCATGTTCCCCACCATCCTGAATCAGCTGGCCTGACAGAACAATGAAAAACATCATTATGGAATCAATTAGTTTGCAGCAGTTGAGAGGGATGTTAGTTAGGGTTCTTAAGAAGGAAGTATATGCTTTGAATCGGCAACCAATATATGCTACATTTTCCCCAGAACCAATATCCAGGAATCAAGGGGTACAAAATAATATGATTCCGCTCACCAGCACCCCTAGTAATCCCTAGAAAAGGTTTTGTTATCTATTCCTTTAGTTCTGCTGGGCTAGTAGCTTTGTTTCCAGAGAGGCAGCACTTCTGTTAGGAGATGTTAGGAGACACAACAAATATTTCAGTGAACTAAAATCTCGGACAACAACACATGACCACTTTGGGCTTCTGCTGTTCTCATCCAACAAACTAAAAAAGGATAACAGTGTTAAAATGGGCAATGGATACAGATTACCAAGAATAAATTGGGTGACGTCTCTGCAATAGAAGTAAGAAGAATTATATCTGTAGTGCAGAATATCTTTAGAGCATCACTTAGTGTTACCATATTCTGTAATTAAAGGCAATGGAAAACTACAAAAAATCTAATCCAAGCAGGATGACAAAGAACCCAAACACTTCAGGAATAAAGGATTTTCTCACCACTTCACACACACAAAAAAAGATTTCCCAAGGTGCTTGCTGAGGGTGGAAGAAATACAAAACGGGTAATATAGGTATGTAGTTGTAAATACCATCTAAATCTCATGACATGTTTTAGAAATGAAAATTTAATATCCATGTTTCTGTCTGTCGTATTTTGTTAAAAATGTGTTTGTACAGATATTTATTATTTCTTCCCTCAATTGCTTTATAATATAATGTAATAGCAGTTGGGAGAATATCAGTAAATATAATTATTAAGTTATAATTTAATAAAATTAAAATATAATTTTAAGATACTAAAATGTCCTTCAAAAGACATAGACACCTATTTTAATAAATGTAATATAGTTACAGTTGTTCATAAGTAAGTTATATATTTTGATGTAATTATGGCCTAAAAAAACACATAACATGTTTGTGAATTTACACAGGATAGATATATAATATTAGGCAAAATTATAATATGCTTATTGTTTTCACATGGAAATTAAGCATGAAATAGGATATGTGATTGTGTACCAAGATGACGAGGAATGGATTTATGATGGCTAGTCTTGATTGTCAACTTGAATACATGTAGAGTTAAATGAAATCTCAAGTATATAAAGTAATTGGTACACCTGTGAGGTATTTTTCCTATTTAAATACTTTGCAGTGGGAAGCTCAACCCTAAACCTGGATCCCTGAAATGGGAAGATCCACCTTCAATCTGTTCCACATCTTCTCATGTCAGCCATATAAACAACATGAAAGGAGGAGGCACTTGCTGGTCACCTGACTCTCCTGGAAAGTCCATTCTTACACTGGAATTAAAGCCGGCTTCTTCCGTATTGTAGTGTATTCAAGATCAGCTGAGACATCCAACATCATAAAATAAACAATTATTAGATTCCTAGACTCCCTATTAATAGATGGTCATTGTTGAAATACATATCATAACCTGTCAACTACTATAATAAATTCCATATATATTCTTTTTATCTGTTTTTTCTCTAGAGAACCCAGATGAATACATGGCCCTAATTTCAAAAGTGTACAAAATATATATTTAAGTGTCACTAAGAATTTTTTAGAAAATGGGCTTTTAGAATTATGAACCATGAGAAAAATTGAGGTAAAATTCTCACTGTTCATAATTCTAATTTTATTTAACGCTTAATTTTACTCAGCAACTTGTTTTATGCAATTAACTTGCATTTAGAGCAAAAAATTATTTCTACAACTTAGCCATTTATATCACAAACAAAGGTAATCTACATAACTCTAAAATCTCCTGGAGGCTTTTCATTTTAAGTCAACATGAGGCTCTCACAGAGAGCCTTAGTTTTTCCCAGGATTTACGTGGCGGTTTCTCAATTTCTTCAAGGCTGATTTAACATCTTCATTCCTCAGAGAATATATGACCGGATTCAGTAAAGGAGTGCAAATGGTATAGAAGACAGAAAGGAACTTATCCACAGACAGTCTGCTAAAAGGCCATATGTAGAAATAAATACAAGGCCCAAAGAACAGAATCACTACTGTGATGTGGGCAGCCAGTGTAGAAAGTGCTTTCGACGACCCACTAGAGGCCTGGTGCTGGACCGTGACAAAAATGATGATGTAGGAGACAATTAAAGCCAGGAAACAGCTCAGGGATATCAGGCCACTGTTAACCAAGGTCAAGATTTCCATTCTGTATGTATCCATGCAAGCAAGTTTTATCACCAGGGGAAGATCACAAAAAAAGCTATCTACCTTATTGGGACCACAGAATGGCAGATTCACTGTAAATGCCAAGTGGCTAACAGAATGAAGTATACCTACTGTCCAGGAAATAGACACAAAAATAATACACACCCTCCGATTCATAATTAGATTGTAGTGCAGTGGCTTACATATTGCTACAAACCTGTCATATCCCATGGCTACGAGCAACATCATTTCACTCCCAACAAAGCTATGAAGAAGAAAAATCTGTGCCATGCAACCTCCAAAGGAAATAGTTTTGTGCTCAACAAAAAAGTCGACAAGCATCTTGGGAGTGGCAAAGTTAGATTGGCAGATGTCAATGAACGAGAGGTTCCCGAGTAAGAAGTACATAGGAGAGCTCAAATGTGAGTCGGATAAAATTATGACAATAATCATGACATTGCCCAGTACTGATGTCACATAGATGACAGAAAAGATGGTAAAAAGGAAAAGTTGAAGGCCCCAAGATTTAGAAAGGCCCAGAAGCACAAACTCAAATACCGTAGATTCATTACTCTGAGCCATGTATCCAATGTAAAGTCACCTAAATGAGAAATCAAGAAAATAGTCACATCACTGGCATTGCAACATACCAAATTCATAAAGAAAATTATGATGACCATTCAAATGTGTCAATGTAATTTAATTATACATATATGGAAATAAAGTATAATATGAGAAATAAGTATAATTAGGAAAAATACAATTTATCAATTTATCTTACGGTTTTGCTTTATTTGTGGTGAGCCTATTTGTACGTATAATAATGAATCATTAAAACTTTGAGAAGTTTGGGAACAATAATTACAAGCAAATAAATTCTGTAGTATGCATTAGAGACCGAAGGGATTTGAAAGCAGAAACCAAAACTTCTCACCTTTACTTTTAAAATTAAGGAAATAGTGACATTGCCAAAATATGAAATACTAATGTAACTTCATTTTGGTGTGTAAAATAAATGGCATTTGTTTTGTGATGAGGAAATACAAAAAAATTAAGAGGTGAGATGGTGAAGCATTGAATAAGAAGAGCAGAAGGAAGAAGAGAAAATACTGTGGTGTGCGTGCTCACACGGGTTAATCACCTAGCATCAAATTTCGCTAAACTCAACCAATACAGAGCACTTAGTCCTGCAAACATATCTATACAAAACTGAAAAGAACTCAAAATGTTGCACATAAATACACTTGTTTAAATGCACACACTTGCATTTGTGTGTATTTGTGTGTGTGTGTTTGTGTGTGTGTGTGTGTGTGTGTGTGTGTGTGTGGTAAGCACAATAGTCAGAAAAAGGCTGCCAACTTGAAAGTGTTTGGGGCCATGTGATGGATTTAATAAGGGTGGCTGGAGAAGAGGGGTGAATGATGAAATCTTATTTAACTAAAAACATTTTTTTAAAGTCTCAATTACTTTAAGAACTCTAATTTTTGGTATCTACTAATTGATAGATTTTAGTCTTCATATTTAAAAATATAGGAAATAAAAAGAAAATGTGGTCTTAGTTTCCTATAGTCTCGAATTTTAAGGATTTCTCATTTTCCCCCAATAACTAATATAGTTTCCCACTAGTAAAGATAAGAAAAGGCTGTCATTTGAAAACTATGGGGTTGAACAAAGAACTGAATGCTCCTCAAATTATTTTCATTTCTCGAATTTCTAAATACAAAAATAATTGTAGTGTGTCAAAATATATTATGTCTCTCTACACAGAAAATTTGTAAACTTCTTTAACGAATCTTCTACTTCTGCTGTCCTCAGAAAGAAGTATTTTCAGATTTCTAACTATCCCATAGGAAAACCATTTCTGGTGAAAGACCAAACTAATTTTCATTATTATTTCAGCATTACCTAAAAACTGTGTCAATCAAATTCTAAAACATTTGGTATGTGCAGTTGTTTTTGTCTTTATTTGTTTAAGATTTCAAGCAAAATTTACTTTATTCATAACTTTATTCGTAACTCTGTTCTTCATTAAAGACAAAATTTTAATAGTCAATAAATGTTCATTTAATGGGCAAATGCTGTCCAAATAGAAAGATAAAGAAGGTTGTGCAGGAGCAGATAATGTTTATAACAGAGTTCCCTGTCTTTCTCAGATTCCAACCCAAGTCCTTCAAGGATTACCCAAAATCATCATAGGTGGAATCAACACAGAAACGTGAAGAAAGAGAACTTCACTCTGCTGGATGGAATTTCCAACCAGACTGAGACAACAAGTTTTTTTTGTCACTTCTCAGTTGATTATTTTTTCCATTTAGAACACTTAAAATACCTGTAAACAATATGCCCATAATCCATTGTAAGTACTTACAGTTTTAGTAATTCTTTTACTTGTCTTTACTTTCATAAAATTTAGTATTTCTTAGTTTGTATGTATCATCTCATCTTCTACGAGTCTTTACATTAAAAACATCTGTAATACAATTTTAATCAGTTCTCAGCCTCCAGGGCTGGATGTCTCAGCAGTTCCAAACTGGCTGGCTTCCTGGAGGAGTTTTGAGAGCTGCTGGTCTTAATAATTTATGTTGGAATTTCAAAAAAAAATGTGTTGGAATATTAGGGAAGGAACATTTCAGCTATAGAATATATTAATTTGCCAACATTAATGAAGGCAACCATAGCAACAGGGCTCTGCTCTGCTTTCTATCAAACCACACAACTACAACAGCCTCAGGCAAAATAATAGAAAGATTTATATGTTCCTCCAAGAAAGTTCCTTTCACTGGGGAAGAAATATGCCTCTAGAGAGATGTGGTAATCCTTAAGCAAAAACAACTGTGTTTCCTGAAATAATTTATATGAGAATAAGGTTTTAATTTTTCTGGTTATTGTAATCAGCTAATAAATACATATGAAATTCAGAGATTGGTTGGTATTACCAGACTCAGGAGAAGAAATAATTTTGCAGCCTCTAACTTTCTGCCAATAAGTGACCATAATTGCTTAGGGTAGTGTCTATCAATAAAAAGAGGCTCACTATTTAAACAACAGTTAAATTTATGGTCTAATTCTATCATCTGTTTTAGAAATCTAAAATTATCCTACCTTAATAATGGTTCTTCAAGCATTTTAGGCTTTTTCAATTTTTCTTTATATATCAATAGTCTTTTCACTGTGTTTTATATAAACTTTACACATCTCAAATATTCTGATGCAAATTCTATTTTTCAGTATCAAAGTCAGTTGAAAATAAGTTTCCCTATCACTGTGTCTATTATACCTGTTTATCTCATGAGTACTCACATACACATACACTCAGGAAAATATTAAAATGCATAAGAATTAACCAACAATAAGACATGCTGTTTAAGTAGGTAAATATAATCTTGGTTGTGTTTCATGCTGTCTTGTTTCTAAAGATTCACCTAATTTTCTAAGACTTTTTCTGCAAAAATTTTACCAACATGTTTAGTACCAAATCATTTTAAAATTTACTTTCAGTTTAATTATGTTGAAATACTTCATTCTAATTTAAAACAATCATGTTCAGGTACTCTTCAGAACTTAACCAACTGTAAAAAAGTGACATTGGGAAAATACAAATATAAGACTAGAGAAACACAGTAATTTACAGTGCTAAAAAATCAATGTCTGAAATGATCACTAAACCAAAAGTACAATAAAAAGTAGAGTATTCAGGGGTAATGATATAATTACATTTGAATTTTTCCAAACAAGATACATATACTTATGAAAAAACTGTAATATATTTACAGGGTTGATGCAAGTTCTAATCAGTATAAAGTACAATTCAACAATGGCATCACACAATGATAAACTTGGTGTTTATCATTTAAAAATTTTATTCCCTATTTATTTTTCTCTTGAATATTTGACTTTGAATGTGAACTATACAAATAGAAATAATTTGCTTTCAAAATAACACATTTATAAAGCTCCAATAAACAAATAATGAAATATAGATAACATTCACAATAGACAGGTGTGATAAAATACAAAGGATCTTAAAGAGTCAGTCATAAACATACACATAGTAAGAAACTAAAAACTTGAATTGCTGTCATGTTAAAGAGCACCAAAAGTCATAGGAAATTATGTATTTTAAAACAATAAATAGTTGAGTTTCAGTAAATGTTTAAACATTTTTAAGACAAAAAGATGAAAATATAATGCATCTTCTTTAAAAAATTGTAAAATTATATTTTAGAAACTGTATCAGTTAAACTCTGATTCTTTTCTTGGCTGTTAAATTTACTGCAGCTGAGATCAGTGAAATGCAAGCAGCTAAAAACAACTATTAGAGATTTTCTTAATGGACATTTTGAGGTGAGACAACTGATACTAAATTTGACAC
>NW_004949119.1:333653-342996 GCF_000317375.1 Microtus ochrogaster | reverse complement strand
AATACCACTCTTGGGAATAAACCCAAGAGATGCCTATTTGTTCAACTATGTTTATAGCAGCATTATTTGTAATAGCCAGAACCTGGAAACAACCTAGATGCCCTTCAATGGAAGAATGAATAAATAAATTGTGGCACATTTACAAATTAGAGTACTACTCAGTGGAAAAAAAATGACATCTTGAATTTTGCATGTAAATGGATGGAAATAGCAAACACTATCCTGAGTGAGATAACCCAGACCCAAAAGTACAAATATGGTATGTACTCACTCATTAGTGGATTTTAGCCATAAACAAAGGACATTGTGCCTATAGTTCACAATCCTAGAAAAGCTAAGTAATAAGGTGAACCCAAAGAAAAACATGTATCGATCCTCCTGGATACTGGAAGCAGACAAGATCGCTAGGCAAAAGTTGGGGGCGTGGAGGTGGTGGTGGGGGGTGTGGAAGGGGTGAGGGGGAGAGAGAAGGGAAAAGGGGAGGCCTGGGGAGAGCTTGGGGGAGTGGGATAGTTGAGATGGAGGAAGGACAGATATGGGAGCATGGAAGAAGATATCTATATTAAGGGAACCATTTTGGGGCCAGCAAGAGGCTTGGCTCTAGAGGGGTTCCTAGGTGTCCACAGGGATATCCCCAGCTAGGACCCTGGGCAAGGAGGAGAGTGTGCCTGAACTAGCCCTTTCTCATTATCAAACTGATCACTATCTTGAATATCACCATAGAACCTTTGTCTGGCCACAGATGGAGATAGAGACAGAGACCCCCATCAGAGCACTGGACTGAGCTCCCAAGGTCCAGTTGAAGAGCAGAAGGAGGGAGAATTTGAGCAAGGAAGTCAGGACCACGGAGGGGGGGGAGGGTTGTCCATCCACTGAGACAGGGTGCCTGATATAATGGGAGCTCTTAAAGCCAGCTGGACTGGGACTGAGCGAGCATGGGATCAAACTGGACCCTCTAAATGTGGCTGACAATGGGAGCTGACTGAGAAGCCAATGATAATGGTACTAGGTTTTGTCTCTACTGCATATACTGGCCTTTTGGGATCCTAGTCTATTTGGATGCACAGCTTCTGAAGCCTGGATAGAGGGGGGATGGCCTTGGACTTCCCACAGTTCAGGGTACCCGGCCCTCTCTTAGGACTGGAAAGGGAGGGGGGAGGGTGAGTGGGGAAGCTTGATGGAAGTGGGAGGAGAAGAGGAAGTGGACATTTTGAATGGTATTATTTATAAAGTAATCTTAAAAAGAAAGAAAATGCAGGCGTGGTGGTTCCCATAGTGTCAGTTCTAGTATTTGGCCTGCGCAGAAGACAGACAGATCATTTGTCTCTTCAACAAAATATCACACTGGGCCATTATGTTGATGACATTATGCTGATGGCACAAAATGAGGAGGAAGTAGCAGACACTTTGGATCTGGAATAAACACATCTGCCCATCAGATGATTAGAAACAAATCCAATCAAAATTCAAGGACTTTATACCTCATAAATATTTTAGGAGTCCAGGGCTGTGAGTCTCTACCTTCTAACGTAGTGATTCTCAACATTACTAATGGTGTGATCCTTTAATAGAGTTCCTCATATTTTCATTGTTACTTCATAATGGTAATTTTGTTACTGTTATGAATCTTAATGTAAATGTCTTATATGCAAGATATCTGGTATGTGATCCTTGTGAAAGGGTCATTCAACCCCAAAACAATTGTGAATCGCAGGTTAAGGATGCAGGAATCTCTTGCTGTTGCCTTATCCTATGATTAAAGTCAATGAGAACATAATACAAATCAGTTCAGACATTATTGCAAAGGGTGTAGATCCATAAGGAATGAAATCTCGGGTCACTACTCCATGGAAAGAACCAAGACCTGGAGAGTTGCTTCCTAAATGTGACAGAAATACAGAATTTGTAGTAGAGGAAGGAATTTATAAATATTAGTTAAGACCTTGAAATCAGTTTTAGAAATGAGGGTTGTAACTGTTGTGAATGCTTCTATCATATTTTGTTAAGATGGAGGTGGGTGGTCCTTGGACTTTCTACCGGGCAGGGAACCCTGATTGCTCTTCGGGCTGATGAGGGAGGGGCACTTGATTGGGGGAAGGGAAGGGAAATGGGAGGCGGTGGCGGGGAGGAGGCAGAAATCTTTAATAAATAAGTAAATAAAACATGTTTGTGTATATATACACAAACATTAAGCAAACATTGTGTTTCTTTCCTTATTTATCATGTAATATAACAGAGGCTGTACTTTTATCAGTAGTTATTGTCATTTTTATATTATGAGACACCAAAAAAATGTCCCTCAAGGAACGCTGCCACCTGTTTTAAATTTATAATGCATTTGCAGTTGTAGATGATATAGTAATATCATGGCAGAATTCTGGCCTGTTACTATTTTCATTTGGGAATTATGCTTGATATAAGGAAATGTGATTTGTGTCAAGTTGACGAGTTGTGGACTTGTGATGACTATTCTTGGTTGTCAACTTGACTACACCTGGATTCTCCTAAAACCAAAGTAGTTGGGCACACCTGTGAGAGATTTTCTTGATTGTATCATTTAACGGGAAAACACCCACCTTAAACCTGAGCAACACATTTTGGTGGGAGTCCAAACAAAAGGACAAGAAAAAGGTAGTTTTTGATTTTTGCCTGCATTCACTCTTTCTTACCAGTAAGTTCATATATCCTGTTGCTTAGACCTACAGTAAAACATCATTCATTGGGATTTCAATATATACTGAAGACCATCAAGCCTCCTAGAACCCTGCAAGTCTCACAGCATCAGACTGTGAATGCTGAGATATCCGGCACTGTCACCTTAACATCTACCATAGTTTGGCCTTTCCATCTACAGGAATTCATTGCTACTAGCTGGAGCATAGTCTGGAAGCCACTTTAATAGACCCCCTTTTAAGAAATTTATATCCATTCTGTCAGTTCTGTTCCTTTAGAAAACCCTGACAAATACAGTTGTGTTTGTATTGTTATCACCCAAATGTCTATAAGTAACTATTTAAGGAGAGAAGGTTTGTTTGGGATCATAATTTCCAAGAGTTTCATTCCTCATGAGAGGATAAGCATGAAAGAAAAATCTCGGTTCACGTGACTAAGACTGTTTACACCATGGCAGACAAAAGACTCTGCAATGGTACTGGAAGAAGATAGACACATGCCCAGTGTCCCATTGCTTTCAGCTGGTTCCCACCTTAAAAGATTTTTTAGCCTTCTACAACACTTTCACCAACTAAGGAACAAATACTGAAAACTAGAGACATAAAAATATTTCAAATTTAATCAAAATACGGTTTTGTTTGTATCTATGCATGAATATATTTATAGTCGTTACTATATTAATAGCCATTTGGTGACTGCACACATTTAATTTGGCTTCAATATTCTCTGTTTTATGACTCTAAAGATTCAGATTTGTTAAACTTTCATCATTTAAAGAAAAGAAATTGTCCCTTGATCTACCACCTGCTAGGAGACTAGGGAGTCTGCCCACAGACCTCTGCTCTCTCTGTTACCCCAGCAGGCCCAGTCCCTCAGGTTTATCCACAGCACCTGCAACCAAATCAGAAACAAGAAGGGGACATAACAACAGACACTGAGAAAAATCCAGAGGATCATAAGGATATACTTTTTTTTTTGCACGCCCTTTTCTTTTTTTTTTTTAAATATTTATTCTGTCTGTGTGTAAGCCTGAAGGCCAGAAGAGGGCGCCAGAGAGGATATACTTTAAACATCTATATTCCATCAAATTAGAAAATCTAACAGAAATGGATAATTTTCTTAATAGTTATCATTTACCAAAGTTAAATTAAGATAAGATAAATAATGTAAGTAGACCTATAAACCCTAGTGAAAGAGAAGCAGTCATTAGAAATTTCCCAACAACAAAAAAAGCACAGGCCAAAACAGTTTTAGCAAAGAATTCTACCACACTTCCTTTCTTTTCTATTTGTTTGTTTTTGTATTTTAATTTAGTGTCTTAAAACAATCTTTTTCTCATTTTACATACCCATCCCAGTTCTTTCTCCCTCCCCTCACTGGTTCCACCCACCTTCCACTTACCCCACCCCTATCCAGTCCTCAGAGATGGTGAGGAATCCCATGGGGAGCCAACAAAGTCCCTCATATCACTTTGAGGCAGGAACAAGGCCCTTCCCCCTATCTAGGGTGAGCAAGGTATTTTTCCAAAGACAATGAGCTCCAAAACGTCAGTTTGAGCACTAGGGATAAATCCTGTTCCCACTGCCAGTGGCCTCACATACTAGTCTAGCCACACAATTATCATCAACATTCAGAGGGGTGCTATCCTTTTCCCAAAGATTTGATTAAGTCTGTGAGTTCTTTCCCAGATAACCATCATCAATAGATATAGTAAAATGTTTTTTAAAATTATTTTTACTTTAATTGATTGAAATCTTTGATTATTCTTTTAAAATATTCACATTCTAGTAGTCTTCATAAGTTATTAGGAAGATACATGATAGTAATAAAAGAACAATTAACATGGTAAAAAATGGTCATCCTACCAAAGGAAAGCTGAAGAACCAAAGCAATCACAATTAAAACAACAAAACTATTCTTCACAGATATAAAAAAATCATAGAATTGACATAGACACATAAAAGACTTCTTAGTCAAAGCAATACTGAAAAAGAAAAAAAATGCTGAATTCTTGCTTTCAATTTCAACTGTAGATCCATGGTCACAAAACAAGATAATATTGGCAGAAAAAGAAGACAAAGAGGAGGAGGAAAAAGAGGAAAGAGAGAAAGATCAGTGGAACAGAATACAGGACATATTATGCAAACCACGTAACTACGGTCACCTGATCTTTGATGATTTTCAGAAAACTAAATATCTATATGGAGAAGAACTAGATCTTTTTCTATCATCTCAAGCAAAACCAGCTCCAAATGGACCCAATTCCTTGATGGCTAGAGGAAAAGATAGAAAAACACTTTAAAATATAGATAAAAATAAGGACTCCCTAAACAAGTCTCTGGTTATTTGGGAGATTAGGCCAACAACTGACTGGCGAGACCTTCTGAAATTAAAAACCTCAGTAGAGCAAACTGATAATAATGTGAAAAGGTAATCTATAAAATAGGAGAGAAACTTCACCAGCTTTAAATCTAGTAGAGGTTTATTAAATAGATAATATAAAAATAACTTTAAAACAAGAAAAATTAACACCCCATAAAAGAGAAAGTTATCAAAGGAAGATAAATAAATAAATGTCTAATAGTTTATATAAATTAATAAGTGGAAAAGATCTTGATCTCCTGATCTGCCTACCTCCATCTCCCAGATGCTAGAATTGCGTGTATGTATCACTACACACAGTTGATGATTTTGTAACATGATTTGTAGCATGGGGGAAGGAAAATGGAAGAGGAGAGAGACAGAGAAGAAAAGGAGAAAGGAGAACATGAGGGAACAGGATGGGATGGCCAAGATGGGGGAATGGCAGAGAGGGAAATAAACGAAAGAAATATCTTGATTGAGGGAGTCATTCTGGGACTAGCAAGAAATCTAGCACTAGGGAAATTCCCAGGAATTCACAAGGATGATTGTTGTCTGCGGTTTTCTGTCCTGCCCAGTTCCTGCAATTGTTAAGTCCCAAAGAAATCACACAGAGGGCTACATTAGTTATAAGCTGATTGGCCCATTAGCTCAGACTTCTTATTAACTCTTATAATTTATATAGCCCATTATTCTAGTATATGTTAGCCACACGGCTCGGTACCTTTTTCAGTGAGGCAGTCACATCTTGCTTCTTCTGTGGCAGGCTCACAACTGCAGAAAGAGCTTCCTTCTTCCCAGAATACTCCTGTTCTCATTGACCCACCTCTACTTCCTGTATGGTTGTCCCACCTATACTTCCTGCCTGGCTACTGGCCAATCAGCATTTATTTAAAATATAATTGACAGAATACAGGCCATTCTACCACACCAGATGACCCCAGCTAAGACCCTAAGCAATTGTAGAGAGAGTACCTGAACTGGCCTTCCCTTGATGACTACCTTAATTGTCACCATAGAACCTTCCTCCAGAAACTGATGGAAGCAGATTCAGAGATCCACAGCTAAGCTCTGGACTGAGATCCCAAAGTCCAATTGAAGAGAGGGAGGAGTTACAACATGAGCAAAAGGGTCAAGATAATGATGGGGATACCCACAGAGACAGGTGACCTGAGCTGGTGGGAGCTTACTGACTCAAAACTAACAGAAGGGGAACCTGCATAGACCCAGATTAGGCTCTTTGAATGAGGGAACAATTGTGTGGCTAGGATAGGATGTGGGGCCACAGGCAGTGGGATCAGGACTTATCCCTAGTGCGTGAACTGCCTTTTTGGAGCCCATTCTCTTTGGAAGGATACCTTGCTCAGCCTAGTTATAGATGGAAGGGCTTGGTCCTATCTTCTTCCTGCCTCAAAGCAAAGTACTAGACCTTGTTGACTTCCCATGAGAAAGAAGCCTAACTCTTTCTGAGGAGTGCATTGGGCAGGGAGCAGAAGGAGGGGAAGGAGTGGGTACTGGGATTGGTACATAAAATGAGAAAAGTTTTTTTTTAAAAAAAAGAATTATGATTAGTCTTAATGAAAATACAGATTTGAACTACTTTGAGATTCCATTCACTCTGACCCCAATCAGAATTACTGTCATCAAGAAAACAAATAAACACAAATGCTGGTCAGGATGTGGTGGTAATTGAAGTGTAAACTTGTGAAGCCACTACGGAAATCATTACAGAATTTTTTCTAAAGCTATGTTATGACTCATCTATTATATTCCTAGACATATCTACCTAAGAATACCTCTGTATGATAGGACACATTTACATGATTATGTATGTTCAGTATTGTTCTTTTAAAATATCAAGAAATGGTATGAGCCCAACAGTCCCTCAACTGATAAACACATAATGAAAATATAATTCATGTATACAATGTAATTTTATTTAATACTAGAAAATATGATACTTTTAGGAACATGATTGAAACAAAAAGCCTTATCCACAAAGACAAATGCTGTAATTGCTCATCCCCATGTAAATCCTAACTTTGAGGTTTAAGATTACTCTCTTCACCTTGGAGAAACTCTAGAAGCCAGGCAGGAAGAAGGGAGATAAAGCTGTTGAAATGATGGCTTCAAGTGTCCAGAAAAAACTGTGTGATGAAATGAAGGAAGTAAAAATAAAGAAGGGTCTGGAATGTAATATTAAGTTGGGGGACATCACCCCAGCCCCTGGCATTCATCCTTGGGGGCGCCAATGGAGTGCCAATGAAGCAGAAAGCTCCACCTCAGGTTCCCTCCCCCTGGGAGTTGCCTTGGACTGGACTCCACATCCAGGAAAGCCTACCAAACACTGATCCCTCCCCAGGGAGGGTCAGGACCAGTCCCACATGTTTAGGCTCACATGGGAAAAGGAAACAGGTGGTCGCAGGTTTTGCATGGTCTCTCCCTCTCTGTCTTGCCTCTGTCATACTCCAGACCACCTGGGAGCATTGCATTTATTAAACGTGGGCATCTTTAATTTGGTCTAATCTGGTCTAATTGGAGTTAGACCATCAGCATAGAGGCCCAGTTTAAGATTTTTCCTAAGAGCAGGTATCTAGACAGGACCAATATGAGAAAAGGAGAAAGCAGGAGCCGTATTAAATACTAAAGCAAGCATCTATAGAACACACACACACACACACGCACACTTTTATAGTTTTAGAGGGCTTATTTGGAATTTTTCTTGTAGAGCCTTAAATTCTCTATGAAGCAGAGGGAGACCTTGATCTCCTGAACCTCTTCCATCTTCCAGGTACTAGAATTAGATGTATGCATCACTATATACAGCTCATCATTTATTGTTTTTTTAATTTTATACTATAGTTTGATTTTTACTTCTTTTATTTTTAGAGATTATAATATAATTACACAATTTAACTTTGTCTTTCCTTTCACCACAACCCCCCATGTATCTCTCCATTCTCTTTCAAGTCCATGACCCCTTTTCCATTATTTTATTGTTACCTGCAAATAAATGTGTGTGTGTGTATATAATATATATATATATATATATATATTATGAAAATAGGTGTGTGTATTTAAGAATACACATACACATATAATTGGTGTGCTTCTTCCTGAAGAACATTTTCCCAATTTTTAACAAATCTTAATTGCCTGTAGTTCTTTGTACAGATTTGATGTCTCTTGACCTTTCCCCTATCCACTTTACCGGATCTCTTGTTGTTGGCCTTGTTCATATCATATGTAGCTAGTGATGCCAGTGAGATATTATGGGTTTGGCTTCTGACATTACAAAAAGACACAATCCTACAGTAAAGTCCTCTTACAAAGTTTCCACCCGATCTTCAGCAGTGGTTCTGAGCTTTAGATACAGGAATTATTTTGTTAATGTATCCCATGGGATTATACTCCACAATTCTGCATTTTGATTATGATTTTTCTGCAAGGGTTTCTATCTTTTGCAAAGAAAAATTTTTGAAGGGTGAGGAATATATCTGTAGGTTTAGGACAAATATTTACATAGAGTTAGGGTTTGTGCTAGTTTCATAAAATGGTGATTATAGGTTCTTTTCCAAGTTCTATGACTTCACTAGGTCTGGGTAGCCTAAGTTTGCAGTGAATGACATGGGTTCTTCCTTGGTCAGTCTTAAGTTTAATCAGAGAGATGCTGGTTACCATCAAGGTCTCTACGCTGTTACTGCACCTTTAAGATTTTTATGCCATACAAGTCCTTGCGGTTCACAGGCATCATAATTAGCTAAGACAATTGGTTGTTTCTCTCTTTTGAAAGCTTTCATAGTAACTTTACTACTATAAATGCTAGTCAGTGAAGAAACAAGTTGAGTCAGTTAGAGCTCCAGGGTCTCTGACTCTCGTGTCTGAAATGCATGGTGTCTTCAGCAACAGGACCTTACGTTCTAGTGTCAACCAACAGGACCTTACGTTCTAGTGTCAACCAACAGCAATGCAATAGTTGTCTTTTCAGGCCTGGGTTACCTCAACTAATGTGATCTTTTCTAGTTCTACCCATTTACGTAAAAACTTCATAGTTTCATATTTATTTACACCCAAATAGTGTTTTATAGTGTTCATGTACCATATAGTCATTACTCATTTGTTGGTTGATATGCATTTAGGCTGCTTCCATTTCTTCAGTCTTGTGAATAGAACAGCAATGAACTTTGCTGTGCAAATATCTGTGGAGCAGAGTGTTGATTCCTCTGGACATATGCCATGACATAACCACATCCACCTACACACATGTGCCATGACATAACCACATCCACCTACACACATGTGCCATGAC
>NW_004949119.1:327405-333259 GCF_000317375.1 Microtus ochrogaster | reverse complement strand
GACACACATAACCACATCCACCTACACACATGTGCCATGACACACATAACCACATCCACCTACACACACTAGCAGAGCACAAGCTATACATCTACCCATCTGTTCTGTTCACCTGAGTTCATTCCATGCAAACCATTTCTATGTTTTCATGACAGTATCCAACAGACTGTTGAAGGAAAGTCATATGTGGCCAGACTGAGCCAGCGTGCTAGAATAATGCCGAGGCTGGACCATAAGAAGAGAGGAGATTCAGGCAGAGTCACTGGAGTAGAAGCTGAAGAAGCATGCTCAGGAGCTGGATTGGTAGAGAGGTTGGATGTGGCATCTGAAGGACTTTTAAAATATTTTATTTCTGTAGTTCTTTGAATTTTTATACATTTTGATCTTATCATTCTCTCCATCCTACTCCTTCCAAATCTAACTCTCTCTTCCCTACTTACCCAATTTTGTTTCCTCTCTAAAACATACAAGGAGAAAGAAAGAGAGTGGATCCAGATGGGGGGAGGCAAGAAGGAAATGGGAAGACCGAGGGGAGGGAAAACTGTAATCAGAAATACATCATATGAGAAATGAGCCTAATTTCAATAAGAGGGAAAAAGAATAAAAATTATCTCAATATTTAGAAATCCTCTATTTTAATAAAGTGGATTCTCCTCAAAAAAAAAAAGAGAGAAATTTGGTGCAGCAATGAATCAACCTTTTTTTTAATACTTTAGAAGTATAGGTATGGAAAGAAGTTTTGATTTTTTTTCTGGACTTTTCTGAACCTTTTGTGAGGGTGAACTAATTACCTTTTTTGTTTTTGTTGTTTTTTCAAGACAAGGTTTCTTTGTAGCTTTGATGCCTGTCCTGGAACTAGCTCTGTAGACCAGGCTGGCCTTGAACTCACAGAGATCTGCCTGCCTCTGTCTCCCAAGTGCTGGGATTAAAGCTATGTACCACTACCGCCCAGCTAATTACCTTATTATTAAATAGAAAATACAGGGATACTGTCCATGTCATTCGACTTCTGAAATCATTAATACTTGTTAATAAAGATTTCATGTCCTTTGGAAATGGAAAACATCATTATATATAGTTAGTGCAGCCCATATTCTCTGAATTGTTTGGCTTTCAACTGGAGTGTGGTACACCCACCAGGGTTGACCCTTGAAGATAACTGACTCTCTCTCTCACACCAGTTATCAATTTTAGTACCTCTATATCTACAAGATTTCTTAAAACAATTTTCAAAATATAAATTACATATGATAATAAAAAGAGGTAAACTATTTCCTATTTTAGTAAACATACACAAAGTAAAAATGCATATTGATTAATCATGGAAATAGCTATGATGACATGGAACAGAGACATTTCAAGCATTAGGGTTATGAAATGACTGAACATACCTCACAAATGTTAGATTTTCTTATATTTTAAACTATGATAAACTGATAAACCTTTTTTGTGTATAAATAGAAAAGTACCAACTTTTTGCTTAACCAGCCCTTAATTTTGTTCATTATACATACCATATTTTATGAGATGATTTTAAATGTTACCAGTTTTTCAATGTCTTTTCCAAAATTCTTTAAGGTGTCTCTCTCAGACTCTAGTAAAAAGAGAGAACCTGCAATTGTTAATCAAACAATGACTAATATGAATTACTAATAATAGAGAATATATGAACTGTTAAAATACAAAAAAGAGAAACATAGAAACTATCTAAGGCTGCAGGAGTGACCCAAGGAAGGAACAATCTTGGTTTGGACAGAACTACGTCCTATCCAAGGGTGGGTTTCAGAACTCTAGAGGAAGAGTATGAATCTGGATATATAAGGGAAGAAATTTTCTGGGTTGACCTTGGCAGAGACTAGTCCAAAAAACCTTAAGTATTTTGCTAAGAGCTGGGAAGACAAAATATTTTTCACTTACATGAAATCTGTTTTAATTTTTCTAGGCATTTTTAGAAGAATTTACTTGATATTAAGATAATATTCGATTTTTCACGCAACATTATAGCCATATATGTATACAAATTGATTTCTGAAAACAAAAAATAAACTACAAATACAACTTTTTATTTGTGAGTAATACAAGAACATGAGAAAAAAACAACTCGTAGGAATGTAGGAAACTTAGAGTTTCCTAACACAAACTTTTCTGTCTTTTGCAGTAGTAACTACGGGAGTTTTAACTCCTTTCATTAGTACTTATTGATCTTGAAAAATATCAACTGGAGTTTTAAGGCCAACAAAAATCAAACAACAAAGTAAAATTACTGTCAGTTTTATTCTGTGCACAAAGCAAAGACTTAAAGTAGCCTATTTGTCATTTATGAATTAAAGGATTTGGAAAATAAAATCTAAAGACAACTCTAATCAATATTATTAAAGCCTATAATTACTTCTGAAGCACTGGAAAAAATTTCCTATGTGGTCCCAACAAGCAAATGGGTACATGTTTAATATTACTTTTTACTTTTTAAAAAATTTGCCCTAAGAAATTTGCATTTGGTTCAAATGTAGAATTGCAAAGTTGTTCTACTACTTATAATTTAAAATGCAAACAGAATACTCTAACTGATTAGAGATATCCCATTACAAGAAAAATATGAAAAAAAAAAGTTTTTGATTATGTAATATTGCATATGTTAAGGTATGATTACAGGAAGATGATTTGGTTTAGGTTTAATTGATACTCTGGGAGCATTTTCCTAACCTAAGAATCTTATTTAAGTTAACGTACTTATCATCAGTAGACTGGCTAGCCATTGAAGGTTAGAAAACTAAGTCTTAAGGTCTTAAATATGTTGTATGCACAAAGGCTTTGTAGACACCTCTTTAAGAAAACTAATAACAAATTTCTAAATTTATCCCCAACAAAGAATTGGGTCCCTATCTATTTTTGCATCATATTCACATTTACCTATTACTAAAACAATCACTTTATACATACCACTTAATCAAATAGTCAGTGCCTTTTTCTTTTGGGGGGATACTTAACTATTGCTTGGAAAATAATTAGGAAAACACTTGTTAATATCCATTAATCTTTCCTATATTATTGTTATTATTTACTACACTGTTTTGATATGAAAATATTTGTAGGTAGACACTTGATTTGAATAATTTGAGTTTTACCTAATGAAAGGAAATCCTTGCTACTAATGGCATGGCAGAAATTTTGGGTGGTCTGAAATAACGAGCTGCAATTTTCCCCATGACAGCCTTCATATCTCTATTTCTTAGTGTGTAAATAATGGGATTTAGGATGGGAGTGAAAACTGTATAAAATATAGCAAGAATTTTATCCACAGGATAGGTAGTAAAGGGCCACACATAGATGAAGATGCAAGGCCCAAAGAACAGTACTACTACCATGATGTGAGCAGCCAGTGTAGAAAATGCCTTGGCCATGGCAGCAGAAGATTTGAGCCAAACTGTGACAAAAATTATGGCATAAGAACTCACCAACAGAGAGAAAGTGCTTAAGGAAAGAATCCCACTGTTTACCACAATTAGTATTTCCGTGATGTATGAGTCACTGCAAGCAAGTTTGACTACTCTAGGAAGGTCACAAAAAAAGCTGTCTACTTCATTGGGCCCACAGAATGCCAGGTTAACTGTAAATGACAACTGGCTCAGTGTGTGCACTAAGCCCACAGCCCAGGAAATCATTACCAAGGCAGTGCATACACTTCTGTTCATGATGATCGTATAATGTAGAGGCTTACATATGGCCACATATCTGTCATAGGCCATGGAGACCAGCAGTACCATCTCCCCTCCTGTAAAGAGATGAATGAAAAAAATTTGGGCTATGCAGCCACTGAAGGATATAGTCTTGTGTTCACTCAGAAAGTCTGCAATCATTTTAGGTGTGGCAAAAGAAGCCTGGCAAATGTCAAAAAAGGAGAGGTTTCCCAGGAGGAAATACATGGGGGAGTGCAGACTGCTGTCAGAAGTCACAGCTATGACAATGAGGAGGTTTCCTAAGACAATGGCAATGTACAGTGCAGAGAAGAAAACAAAGAAGAAAAGCTGAAGCTCCTGAGAACCAGAGAGCCCAAGCAGCACAAACTCAGACACCACTGAATCATTGATCTTATCCATAAATTCAGGCTCCAGACTTTCACTGAAACAGCCTTAAAGGAGAGGAAACGAAGAGATTAGAACAATGAGATAGCATTTTAATGCAAAAGGCTCTGAGACATCTAGAATAAATCATATTTACTGAATAACAAATATAAACACCAGGTATTTACATAACCATGCCAATAAATCTAAACAGGAAAAGGAGCTTATAAGAGTGTGCAAACAATGTCTAATGATTTGATCAAGAACGGAGAGGTAAGCACAAAGTCCTTCAGCTAGTAAAAGCATTATCAGCAGTTGATAGCTATGAAGAGAGGATGAAGTCAGGTTTTCTTTGACCATGTAGCCTCCAATAAGTGGGCCATGCTCCAGTGGAAAGAAACATATTGAAAAATGGATGAAAAGGGCTTTAATTGGTTAGGGAAAAAAGGAAAAAAAAGTAGGGGTGGATATGGAAGGACTTGGGGAGGGAATGAATATGATCAAAATACATTGCACAAAATTTATAATGAACTAATCAAAATTTTTATCAACATCGGTAAAAATGTTTACATTTCTGGACAGGTTTGGACTGGAAGCCTAGAAGATGGGAGGACTGACATTCAACTCAATTCTTCGTAGAGATTTGTAGAATGGGGAAAACTAAAAGAGACCTAAAGTCACTTTCCACTAAAGTCTTAAGTATGACATTTGATGTTTGATTTAACTCTCTGAGGGATATTCAGAACTTGGTAGTTATTCTGTAATGTAAAAAACATTCTTTTCTCCTTTTTAACTCTTCATATTAAAAATATGTGCATGCCTACTTTACAGAAGGCAGTACAGTTTAAGTACGATAATGAACGGCATTCTACCATATGAGTAGTTTTATTATAATGGTCTTCTTAATATATTAAAAATTATACAATGAGACATATAAAAATGTCCAACTGTTGATCCAGGTTGCATACACTACGGATGACTACTGAAAGACAGTGTTTAATATAAATTGTCTTAACCCACAAATCTAACATATTTGTCAATTAGTAACCTCAAACAGTTCATAAATGGCATTATTACATAGTTCAAATATTTTCTTGATTGTCCATAAATAATACCTACATTTACATTCTCCTTGCTGATTATTGGTCCTTGTGAGCACAAGCTTTGGTGGTGTGTGTGTGTGTGTGTGTGTGTGTGTGTGTGTGTGTGTGTACCTGTACTCAGAGCTTTTTGGTGCTCTGTAACTCACTAAGTATGCTATACTGGTTGACCATCAAGCCTTAGAGATTCACTTCTTTCTGATTTTCTATCACTGGGATTAAAAGTGTGAAACTGGTTTTTAAAAGGAAAAACTTGTAAGTTGGGCAGTGGTGGCACACACCTTTAATCCCAGCACTCAGAAGACAGAGAGAGGTGGATCAGGGGGATCTCTACGAATTCAAGGCCAGCGTGGTCTACAGAGTGAGTTCCAGAAAAGGCTCCAAAGCTACAGAGAAACTGTTTCAAAAAAACCAAAATCAAAAAAAAAAAAGATATAGAAAAACTTTGGTTCTTAAGATCAAACCCATATATTTGTGTTTACTCCCATGAATTGCTCAGTGTATGTCTTTATAAATACCAAAATGGTTTCTGAGTTATTTTGGAATTGTTTTTCATGGAGAATAAATATTAATTTGATTATAAACTTCCTGTGTTCCTAAATATTTCTTTGGTTGGAATCATAATAATCCTTCCTCACCCAGAGTCCCCTTTCCTATCTCACAATATTGGCACCACAAACATTTGGGATTGAG
>NW_004949119.1:322252-327199 GCF_000317375.1 Microtus ochrogaster | reverse complement strand
TTCTCCATTTGTGGCAACTGAAATGTCTCCACACATTGCCAAATGTCCATTCAGAAAAGAAAAGGGTTTAAGACAAGAGGCAAGAGTTTAAATCATTTTTAGCTTAGACTTTAATTTTCTTTTCATGTCTACAAACAAAATGTTTAGTCTAACTGACAAGAGATAATAAGCAAAAATAATCAAGGTAAAATTTCAAAACAATCCTTCCTTAAATACCACTCTTTGTTTTCTTTTTAAAAGAAATTTCTTAGATGCATACCTGTTTCCTATCCAATTATTTTTCAAGCTTCTTTGATCTTTGACACCCAGCTATGCCATACTCAGAGTACTTCATCAGCTTCCATCAAAGACCTTGGAATGGCTGCTGATTTGTGAGGTGACCACTGAGTGTCTAGCCTCCTTGCTCCCCTTCCTTAGCTCTTCTCTGTGCATTTCTTGCATTTTCATTGTTCCCTGTCTTATACTATTATTTTTCTTTCCTTTTCTTTTTTCTCATCCTCATCTCTCCCTTTGGCATTCCTTCGACCTTTGTTTCCGTGCCATTAATTATTGATGTTTTCTCTCATTTTGTAACATATCCTGGTATTTCAAACATGTTCCTAAACTTTTTGTAGATGTAAATATTATGGAGCCATCTGAGATTCAAATTCACAATTTCTCTTGTCAATTCACTCTTCCCCCACAAAATTAATAATCACAGTTAACCTTCTCTTTCTAAAAGTAGCCCATCATACCTTAAGTTTTAAGATGAAAAGTAAAAATCTGACTTCCTTAGAATGACAGTCATGAGAATATAACCTTGTTTTGCTTATGCTACACTCAATACACAGACTTTATCAGACTATTCAGTATTAATTAAGCATCAAAACTTTTACTCATCATCTCATATCTTTTAAAAGACATGAGATATCACCTCTCTAAAAGCCTTTCAAGAGGCAGTTTCAATCTCTTTTTATTGATGTGACAATAGGCTGTTTTTTGCCACAAACTTTATATTGACCCAAGATGAGTTAGTTGCCTATATCATTTTTCAAAAAATTAAAAGTTCCTTTAATTCTTGAATTTTTATATGCTGCTTTTGGGATTAGACAATTTTCCATATATTAATTTCAGTTTAAATTAAATATATTCTTTTCATCTTTTTATATCTTCTCATTTTTCTTTGCAGAAAATAGTATATAGTATATGTTCTGGAAATTCAAACAAGGAATTCATGACCTGCATAAACTTTACCTTTAAAGGGATAGGATTAGCTCATTATTTGAGAATAAAAGGTCACAGTTAAATTTTTGAAACAGGACAATAACAAATAAAACAATAACAATAACAATGTCAAGAGAATAAAATAATTAAAATGAATTGCAAAACAGAAAAAATGGTTTGTTGTAATGGAAGCAAACCATATTTGGGTGTGTTTTTAAAGGTGATAAAATAATTAAATATAATTTTAAAAAGAAATTGCACTCTACTTTCACAGAGCAAAGCAAATCATTTTCTCCACTTAATGCTCAAATGCTCAAAGTCTAACAAATTATTGATACTAAAATATTCTAATTAGAAACTTGATATTTAACATTCCAACACTCCAGTGATTATTTATAGCCTCTCTTTATCTCTTAACTATGCATCTCTCTCTGTTTCTCTCTCTCTTTCTTTCTCTCTTTCCTCTCATTTTTGACTCAAATACTTGCTTCCTTTGTTTAACTAGGTGACAGAAAAAGTGTCTCATGATAGATTTTTTTAAAGGCAGTTAGAGTTTTTCCTACTTTCCCCAATAATACTTTATAGCTTAATGCAAGTTCTCACATGTTAACCAAAAAATGCTAAAATACAGGCATGAACATCATCAATTTGATTTCCTGCTTTCTGATTATATTTTTCTCCTTTTGAAGTCCTCTCAGAGGTGCAATGTTATAACTGTATATAAGTAATTGGACACACTTTAGGCATATTTTCATCAAGAATATCTTACCTGTTACAACATATATCAGAGAAACAAGGGAAATTCTTCATTTTTCTTAGATGTCAGTTTAATTTCTTTCATTCAGTGATATTTATAGGTGCCTATTTCTTTTGTCAAATGGAAAAGTACATAAATTCAGTTAAGTAACCACTTGAGGCTTCTGAGAATGGTTAGACAAGGCTTACCTTCCGATGGGGATTACTACCACTTTCCACAACGTATTTTCACTGCGACAAAGTAAATAACAATTTCGAAGGTAGGCAATTAAATGAGTATTGCACCACAAGACAAAATGTGATGTTCTTTTAGCTATGAGGGTAAGTGTGTGGAGTAAGTGGCTTTTGTGATTTTATTCAACTGCACTTACTACTCAAGGTAAATTGTGCAGAAAAATTCATTCTTTGTCCTAAATAAAAAGAATATTTATTTGAATTTAGAAAGATATGCTGTGTCCTTGACAATCTATTGTGTCTTTGCTACTTCACTATGTGGAGATTTAGAAGAAAGGCTAATTTGTTAGAACATAGAGAACAGGTCTTTTATTTTCAGTATGGCAAAAGAATTTTTATTTATAGTCTTTTTAATTAAAACAGTTCTTTTCATGCAATATATTCTGATTATGGTTCCCCCTTCCCATTTCCTACTAGATCCTCCCTACCATCCTGCCCACCATATCCATACTCTTTCTTTCTCTTCTTCATTATAATCTAAATAATGACGGTGATAAAATTTAAAAAACTAAATGAAACAAAACAAATAAGCAGAAAAAAGAGCCAAAGCAAAATCCCAAAAAATACACACAAACTCTGAGACACATACCTTTGCACATACAGAAAACCCATAAAAACAAAATCAGAAACAATTATATACAAGCAAAAGACTTGTAAGGTAAAAAAAAAATGCATACAGCACTGTGAAAAACAACCCTCCAAAATGCCATTAAGTTCACTCTGTGCTGGCCATCTATTGCTCAGCGATGGAGCTTACCTTTAAGTGTGGTTTGTATACAAGTAAGATTCTTTGGAGAAAACTAATCTTTCTTTTGAGAATAGTTATCAGTTGAAGACAGCTTCTGGGTTACAGATGGGGACTTGTGTCCGCTTCATTTCTCAGACCTGGAGATCTGTCTCACACCTGTGGAGGTCCAATGCATGCTGTTACCATCTCTGAGTTCAAATGTACATAAGTTCTGTCATGTCTGGTCTTATTATTTTTAGTGTGTTCCATCTCCACAGACTCTCATAATTTCATCACTCTTATCCCTAATAGTTCCCTGAGTTTTGAGGTAACGGATTTGATGGAGACATCCCATTTAGATCTGAATATTGAAGGTCTTACAATGGTAGGTCTCTTCATTTGCTCATACTTACTGCACAAAGAAGCTTCTCTGATGATGGTCAAGCAGGATACTGATCTATGAGTATAACAGAATTTTATTATAATTCATTTTATTGCTACATTCTGCTAACAGAAAAGTAGTATTTGGTTTTCCCCTAGGCCCATAGCCTGTCTAGTCTTAGGTTCTTGGCCATCCAGACAGTGTTAGATATGGTTGCTTCTCTTGGCCTTGACTCTGATCAGATAGATTGGTTACTCCCAGAAGTTTTGTGCCACTATTGCACCAGTTATTTCGCAGGCAAGTAGCCAATGTAGATTCCATGGTTTGTAACTGCGTTAGCATTTACCTTTCTTCTATGGTAGTGTGCAAAATACATTTTAGTACCATAAACAGTCAGAAGGAGTGAAGTCTCTAGGTAGGCATCAGCTCAACTTCTCTGTGTTCACTAAGATATGTAGATTTTTGTCTTCAACAATAGCACTTTGCCATAAGTTTGTGGAGAGCAACCAATAGCATTGGTTATAACCTGTGTTGCATGATTGTTTCCATGGGGCACCTTTAACCAAGAACTCAATTAAATATAACCCAGTCCCAGTACTCTAGGTTTTATTTAGCGGCAAAAGATCTCAAGTTTCATCCATCCATACTATCTATTCTATTTTCCTTTCTTATGAAGGCCCATTTCTCGCCCTAGTCCCTTACTCTGTTCCTAACCTCTTCAGTTATATGGATTTTAGCCTGTTTATCAACAACTTAAAAGCTAATATCCATACACAAACAGATGCATGCCACATTGGACTTTTGGGGTCAGGGTGACCTCATTCAATATGATGTTTGTCTTTCTGGGTCTGGGTTACCTTACTCAATACGATGTTTTCTAGATCCATCCATTTGCCTCCAAATTTCAAGATGTCATTTTTTTCTACTGTGTAGTACTCCACTGTGTGATCCTACTGAAATTATGAAAAAGAGAAAATTGTCCTCTGTCTCCATATCTATTCAATGTAGTACTTGAGGTTCTACCTAGAGCAATAAGACAACAAAAGGAGATCAAGGGAAGACTACTGAGAAAAGAAGTCAAACTCTCACTATTTGCTGATGACATGATAGTTTACATACCTACCCCAAAATTTCTATCAAGGAACTGAAAGACCCCAGCTTAGCTGCTGTAATGCCATTTTGCAAGGCTTTCACACAAACAGGTGTAAGTTCAAGGTAAAGTCGGTACTCCTAGGAGGCCAAAACAGGATATCTGTGGTCAGACACCAGGCCTAGGAGGGGAACGGACAGTTCTGGGAAAAACTACATGTGCCCTAGATAGGGCCAAGTCAGCTATTATCATATCTTCATGTCCCCAAGGAACTTGTCCCCAAGTGAATCCATAGCCTCATTCGAACTGACCAATGGGATTCCTGTAACCATGCTTCTACTTCTATATGCCTGCTCCGCCCACCTGTTTCCATATAAAAGACTCCCCCTCCCAGCCTGAGGGCGTGCAAGTCTTCCAAAGAGACTCTGATGCCGCAGGTACCTGTGCATTGCTCAATAAATAACCTCTTGCCGTTGCAGCCAGTGGTCTCGACTGTTCCTTGGGTTCAGGGGTCTCCTCCTGAGGGAAGGACCACTCTGAGGGTCTTTCAGAACT
>NW_004949119.1:317453-322095 GCF_000317375.1 Microtus ochrogaster | reverse complement strand
CCTGGTCTACAAGAGCTAGTTCCAGGACAGGCTCCAAAACCACAGAGAAACCCTGTCTCGAAAAACCAAAAAAAAAAAAAAATCATTAGCCCTCCTGTATACAGATGATAAATGGACTGAGAAAGAAATTAGAGAAACATCACCCTTCATAATAGCCACAGATAAAATAAAATATCTTGGAATATCTCTAACCAAAAAATTGGAAGACCTGTATGACAAGAACTTTAAATCTCTCAAAAAGATTTAAATCTCTGAATAAGACACCAGAAAATGGAAATGTCTCCCATGCTCTTGAGTAGGTAGAAATAACATAATAAAAAATGGCAATCTTAACAAAAAAAATGACAGTCTTAACAAAAGCAATCTACAGAGTTCTTTCTTACCTCCCCCCATCTTCTTATCCCCCCAAGTTCTGCCTTACCTCAGTCTGTCTTTTCCTCAACTTATACCCTCCAGGCATCCCATATAATCCTCCCAACTCCTACTCCAATCCCGATTCTAGGAAAACATCCTTGCTAACCTACAGTTCCTATCTTATGTACCCTTCTCCACTATAGATAGGAAGAAGTTTCTGCTATTTCCCCTCTTGAATGTGTTCTTATCTTCATTGACTATGTTCACCTCATTTCCATCAACCTCCCTCTGCTGCTCCTTAGCCCTTTCTCTGCCATAGGCCACCTGATTTCCAGTCTACACCGGAAAGGGACAAAGGAGTGAGGAGAAGGAGAAGCTAGAAGTGTTGGATTCTAAGGAGCATCCCCCCCAAACCACCTTTCTCCAAGCTTCTGTATCATCTGGGACCAAAGAGAACCTGCAACTGTTGGCATGAAACCCCCTTCTCTCCAACTTGTGGGGTTGAGAACTGACAGATTGTCAGTAGATTCTTTGTACCTTCTTCACTGCTGAAGAGAATGAATGGATTCCTTTAAAAAGCTTCAAGGACTGAAGACCAGAGGGTAGAGACAACTGACCTTGCTCTGCTCAGTGGGATTAAAAACACGGTAGGAGGTCACTCAGTGATTACTACCAAATTCTGTAGAAGGCATGAACTATGCAGCCCCAAAGCCTACTAACATATCTAAGGTAGCAGATGTGAAACAAGACCCAGATAAATTATCTTTTGCTTTCCTGGAACACCTCCTGGATGCTTATTAGTTACACACCCCTAAAGACCCAAAAGACCTGGCAAATCTCAACATGGTTAACCTAGCCATTGTATTCTGTTGGCCCCTTACATATGTAGAAAGATTCGAAAGATGGATAGGTTTGCAGGAAAGAACAGGTCAGAACTATTAGAAATAGTCCAGAAAATGTTTGACAACAGAGACAGCAAAAGAAGATCTTTTGGCAAAGAAGTTGGGCCAGGCCATCATGGCTGCACTAAAAGCCCAAGTTATTTTCCACCCTGTCCATCCTCTTAATAAAAAGAGTAAACATTTAAAAAAGAACCAATTCACTTACTACAAATAAATGGGTCACTGAAAAAAAATGAATGTTCACAATATTATCTCCTCCAAATCCAAACTAATCCTAGTTATGGAGGATTAGGGAGGTCAAGACTCCTTTGAACTAGACCCTTGGGAGCCTCTGATGACCATCACCTTCAGAGGCCAGCCTGTACATTTTCTGGTGGACACAAGGGCTATCCATATAGGAGCTCTTATATCCTCTTAGTCAACCAAACAATGGAAATACAGGGGATATTATAGAAAATAAATACACCACAAATCAGATTATTAACTAGGACAAGGAACTGTGGTTTGTTCTTTTATCATTATTACTGAATGTTCCTATACTTTACTAAAGTGGAATTTTTTTTGAACAAGCTTCAAGATGCAGATCTCAGGAGACACTACTACGGTGCAATTGGAAGGCTTTGCTAAGGTTTTTAACTATAACCTGCCCAATAAGCGCAGGTTTTTAGCTATGACCTACCCAATAAGTGCAGAATAAGTATGCCTCCAAAATCTGACCTATTCCCCAGAAGAGAAATGGAAAAAGTTGTTGAAATACGAATCTTCCTGGTTTGGCCAAACAAGTGCCACCTGTCACAGTGCAACTAACTTCTGTGACTTTGCCCATTTTCATCAAGTGGTTCCTCATCAGAAGCCAGGGAAAGAAATAAGGTTCTCATCAAGTTTGCCTCCTTGAAGCAAGCACACTTACTCCTTGAAATTCAGTCTGAAATACCTCCTTGTTTCCTGTCCAAAAGCCTGAAACTCAAGACTATAGACCAATATGAGAGTTGAGGGAAGAAATAATGAAAATATAGGTCAGACTTAGATTAGTCAAACTGGGTCAGACTTTGGGAAGCCCAATAACAGGTGATTTATTCCTAATATATTTAAGCTCAGTATAATGTAAAATAAAGTTTCCTGGTATTATTTCTCCTTATGCAGCTTTTTTTTCATACTTGGATGCCTGCTGGGAACTCTTCAAGGGGGATGAAGAAGAATGAATCTTGTAAATCTAATACAGTGCAAATAGTATATTCTGGTTGTAAGAGATTGTAATAGATTGAGAGTAGGAATTTGGAAGGTTCGGGTGGAAGCTTTCTACTCATATCTTCACTTCCCTCAACTCTCGTATTGGTCTATAGTCTTGAGTTTCAGGCTTTTGGACAGGAAACAAGGAAGAGGAGGAGGAGGAGACTGGAGCCAGTCAGCAGGTGAGTTTCCTACAGGTAGGATGTTCCAATACCCTATCCCATCCATTGGATCCTGCAAGCTACAAGTCCCACCCCAACCCCAAGCCCTCCTATTCCCTTTTCCTCTCCCCACCCCTCTCGCAACCTCAGTGGAACTCTGAAACACAACCTGCTACTACACAGAGAGGACCAAGAGGTGAGTGATCAATCACCCAGAGGGATATCACACTCTATAGGCCCTCCACACCAGGGGTCAAAGTCCTGGGTCCTACCCCCACCTGCCTTGACTTCTCTAGCCAGTCAGCAGGCAAGTTTCCTGTAGGTAGGCTGCTCAAATGCCCCTATCCCATCCATTGACAGTGCAAGCTACAAGTCCCACTCTACTCACAAACTTTCCAATCCCCTATAACCTCAGTGGAACTCTGAAACACAAGCTGCAACAACATAGAAAGGACCAAGAAACAGAACCAAGCAAGGAACTCTGAAGCACAAGCTGTGACTGCCAGAGTGGATCAAGAGAGCAGACCAAAAGAGTAGGCCAAGAGAGAGGGCCAAGAGAGACATCAATGGCTCCCTGAAATACAGAGAGTGACAGTACAGAGCAGATCAAGAACAGTTCCCTAAGACACAGATAGCCACTGCAAGAATTGGACCAAGAAGCAAAGACACTGCCAGCACCAATGAAGGAAGAGATGGGTAGGCAGCAATGCAAGAATTCACCCAACAACCTAAGAAGCAACATGGTGACACCAGAACCTGGTGGTTACACAACAGGAATACTTGATCATCCTCACCCAGAACAAGCAGAAGAAAACGATTTTAAATGTAACTTTATAAAGATGATTGGAGACCTTTAAAAAGGAAATTAAAAATTCCCTTAAAGAAATGGAGGAAAGAGCAAACAAAAAAATTGGAAGAAATTAATAAATCCCTCAAATAAACCCAAGAAAATGAAGAAAAAACAATCAAACAGGAGAAGCAAATATTTCAAGGCCTGAAGACTGAAATAGACAATAAAGAAAACACAAACCGAAAGAATTCTGGATATGGAAAATCTGGGTAAACAAATAGGAACTACAAGTATAGCCAAGAGAATACAAGAGATAGAAGAAAGAATCTCAGGGAGTTGAAGATACTATATAGGAAATAGATTCATTGGTCAAAGAAAACATTAAATCTAACAAATTCTTAACACAAAGCATCCAGGAAATCGTAGAACCATAGCAAGACCAAACCTAAGAATAATAGGGATAGAAGAAGAAGAACTTCAGATAAAAGGCACAGAAGATATATTCAATAAAATTATAGAAGAAGATTTCCCCAACCAAACAAAGGATATTCCTATGAAGGTACAAGAAACTTGCAGAACACCAAACAGACTGTATAAAAAAATCCCCTCAACAAAAAATTCAAAATGCAAAACATACAAAATAAAATAAGAATATTTAGAACTGCAAAGGAACAAGATCAAGTAATGAATAAAGGTAACCCTATCAGAATTTCACCTGACTTCTCAATGGAAACCATGAAAGTCAGAAGATTCTGGACAGATGTGCTGCAGATACTAATAGACCATGGGTACAAGCCCAGACTACTATACCCAGCAAGGCTTTCGATGACTATTGATGGAGAAAACAAGATATTCCATGACAAAATCAGATTTAAACAATACCTATCAACAAATTCAGCCCTACAGAAAGTAATAGAAGAAAAACTCTAACCCAAAGAAGCTAACTGCACCCACAAAATCACAGGCAACTGATAACCCCCCACCAGCAAAACTCAAGAAAGGGAAACACACAAACACTACCACTAAAAAATAACAGGATTTAAAAATCACAGGTCATTAATAATCTCTTAATATCAATGGACTCAATCCACCTATAAAAAGAAACAGGCTAAGAGAATGGACACAAAAGCAGGATCCATCCTTCTGCTTTATAAGAAAACCACACACACACACACACACACACACACACACACACACACACACAC
>NW_004949119.1:306925-308908 GCF_000317375.1 Microtus ochrogaster | reverse complement strand
AAAAAAAAACATGAAATTGTCCAGTTACTAGAGGCCACCTGCACTGCCAACTTAACTGGCCATAATACACTGTCTAGGAGATCAAAAAGAAAAGCCCCCAATCTCAAGATACTAACTATGCAGATCAAGTTGCCAAAGATGCTGTTCTCAGGAATTCAAACCCCAGACCATTGCAGAACAATGTGCTGTCTGTCCTTCAAGGCCCTGCTCTGCCTTGAAAAAGATGTTCCTGAGTACAATCCAGAAATGATCAAGTCTTAGTCTAGCTTGAGAGCTCAGTAGAGCTGAAACAGCTGATGTATCTTGTTGGATGATAAAATCTGTATGCCAAAGGTACTGGAACAAACCTAGCTAGATGCATTGCCTGGTTCCATGAACTTGTCACCTAAGATCTCAGAACTCACCTCCCCTATACCTGGCTACCTGGGCACTGAGAAAACCTCAGAGCCTTTCAAACTGATGCCTGATGTGCACCAAAGTAAGTTCAGAACCCTAGCACAACTGAGACAAGATACTATACCCAGTGAGTTTTGAGAATTGGACATTGCTGAAGTCAAGCCAGGGCACTACTAGAGGCTAGGTAGAGATCTTTCCATCCTGAATGGAAATGGCCCAGCTGTAGCAAAGAAATTTATAATGGAAATTATTCTGATTTAGCCTCCCCACAGCTTTGTGATTGGAAATGGCCCAGGTTTCATAGCTAAGTTATTTAAATTGTTCCCTAAAACTCTTGGCATAAATTGGAAACCCCATTGTATGTATCATCCTCAGAACTCAGGAAAGTTAGAAAAGATGGACAGGATTTTAAAAGAGATTTTTAACTAAATATACTCTTGAGACTGGTGATAACCTGATTGACCTCTTGCCATATGACTTTTGGGGGATCTGCTGTAATGACTACTGAGAAAAGTTCACCCCTTATAGAATAGTCAATGCCAACCTAATGATACCTCTAATAATACTGCAGTTACATGTCCAACTGTTATAAGACTGCTCCACTCCAATCTCCGAGTCTTTAAAGGTTGTCATTTAATCTTAGATAAAATTTTCCTTCAGATACAGACTGCTCAACATGTTGGGTACCACCCACCTGACCACCCATTCCAGTCCACAGACACCATTGGTCTGACATCATTATTCTCTGGAAAGCTACTGCCATTAAGGTTGATGGTATTCCTGCCTATATTCACTCAAACCTCAAGAATGTACCCTAGCAACACAAAGAATAGAAGTCCAGCCCCCAGAGGTAGAAAGTGACTAAAAAACAACTATTAAAAATCAAACTCTCTAAGGTTTAATTCTTTAACATAACTCTAAGTATCATGTTCTTGCTGTTGGACTCTATACTATGATTGCTCTATGTCTAAGAGTTTTATTACCTTATTTTCAACCTATGCAAATAGAATCTAAATGCATCTTTACAGGGGAAATATAAGGCACTCCTGTGAGAGAAAACACGTTGATATGTCCTTATCATACAAAGACTGCTTTTTGTCCATGAGTGCTCATAGTTTTGACAAAAGATGGGGAACAAAGAGTCTTAGCTAGATGGACGGAGGACACTTGGGATGGATTAATCCAGCTGAACAGTCCCAGTGTAATAATAAAGACTTTAGCATAATCAAATATTCTTCAAAGGGTTCTGATAATGAAAATAATAGGTGTGGTAAAATAATAAAGGAAAGGTAAGATTTGTTAATCACTTCAATTGAACTTAAAGTACCCATAGTTACCAATTTTGTAACTAACTATTAGTAACAAAGGACAACTCTGGGTATGTTAACAATCGTAACCTCTGAGTCCATCTAGCATTAGAAAGCCAACAAGAAAACTCCTCTGTGTCAGAGGAGATCCTTCTATTCCTCGACTCTTAGAAAGAAATTCTTATGGAATAAAAGTTTCCAATAAAAATTATACAAGGATATCGGAGGGGGGCAAATGGAACATGCCCCCATTAACATTTTTAAATCTGTAGTTGATATT
>NW_004949119.1:297172-305477 GCF_000317375.1 Microtus ochrogaster | reverse complement strand
CAAAGGCTATCCTACTAATAATTTCTTTTTCCTCTTCTGCCTGTGTTTCAATGGCACTAATGCTTCTTCTTATTGTAATTCCACTTTTTATCACACCTCCCTTGGGTAAAGGTTGTCCTTAGGATGGACTTTTTCTGTAAAAACAATACTTATTCTGATCTCCTTGCAGGGTTTATGTAAGATAGAATATGTTAAATAGCTATTTTACTTGACAACTATTTACAATCAGTTAATAGAATCACTAGAGCTTGATATAGGCGGTCCTTCTGTATTTGTGTTACTTTCATTAGTTGAATAAAGAAACTGTTTTAGCCTTTTGATAGGGCAGAAACTTAGGTAGGTGGAAAAGACAGAACTGGATGCTGGGAGGATGAAGGCAGGCAGAGAGCCGCCATGGAGTCACCAGAGTCAGATATATTGAATCTTTCCAGGTAAGCCACAACCTCGTGGTGACATATAGATTATCAGAAATGGGTTGAATGAAGATGTGAGAGTTAGACAATAAGAGGTTAGAAATAATGGGCCAGGCAGTGTTTTAATTAATACAATTTCTGTGTGATTATTTCAGGGGTTAAGCTAGCTGGTAGCAGGATGCAGCCTGCTCCTCCTTACTACAGATTGGCACCTCAACATGGTATACTAACTCCATGTAAAACCTGAGAGGGCTTGAAAAGGCATTCTAGACACACAGGAAAAAAAAAAAAACAGAGTTTAACACAGCCTTTTGCTGTTTGCTGTCATGGTGCCGCAGAGAAATTTTCCCAACTCAGCAATAACAGCAGGAAAAAAGCCACTCCATTTAAAAATCCAGCTTCCTGGGCTGTGCTGCCAGTAGATACACCAGCTATTAAGTATTTAAATGGCATTTGTGAGCCCGGATGTTTGTGTGCCCACTCGGGGTCAGGAACAAAGTACCTGAGACCATGCCTATGGCTTGGTGCTCCCTGCCTGGGCAAGTGGTGGGATCAGGTCTACTAGCCGTGCACAAGCAGGAGAGCATGGCAGATTCCTGCCGACATACACAGAGATGTTTCCGGGCTGTGCAGTGCTTTGCATGGCAGATTTGGCTGTGACTCAGAAAGCAAGTTTTATGTGCCATATGCTCAGTATCAGAGTTAAAATGCTGAGTATGGCTCCTACCTGGCAGCCCCAGAGCTAACATAAATGGTACGTCCACCATTTTGAAAATTCAGACATGAGCAGCCTCTAAATGGGTCACAATGTTGAATAAATGTACAAAGTCTTGAAAGATAAAAGATAAAGATTATAGAGACTCATAAAATAAAGTTAATGCTTTAAAAAGGGGTAAAGTCTTTAAAGAGACAGAGTACAGATAGTCATAGATTAAAAGAAGTAAAGAGAAATAAGCCACCTAAAAACGGAAAATTCACAGAGAGTCTGGAATATCTGTATTATCATGTTTTCTTTAGATTTTTTTGACTGTGAAGAAGCTAAGTACAGAGAGACATCTCATTATTTGGGCTGTCAAGCTAAACCAGAATGAATATTATAAAGGTATATGACTTCAGAATTTGAATCTAAGGATATGGTGCTTTGGAAAAGAGGTTCTTCTTTTGTTTTCACAGAAGATGAGACCCTATGGATTGCTTCTATCCCAATATGGTATGATAGACCATGCCCTCCTGAAAGGTTGCTGTGAACATCCTCAAAAAATTACTTCACTCAACTGCCAACTGAGATGAACCTAGCAGACAGGTTATACCATGAAAGACCTGAATAACAGCACCCCTATACAGCAGTAATCAGTTTGGAGAGAAAAAATTCTGCCCATATTCCAAAATATTGTTTACAAATGTTCTTTTACATTTAAATGGGGATATGATATAGATATAAATAATTTGCATTGGTATAATCTTGGTTTATTGATATAAATTTGTCAATCTTGTTATATGTATATGTATTTCTGCTCATGATTAAGGCATTGTGATTGTATAGTTCATTTAAAAATGTAATGTATAATTAGGAAATATAGGCTGTTAATGGATAATCTCAGATAATAGTCAAGCTTGTAGTCATGTTACTTAGATTTTCTAGATATATAGAGATATATTTTGGTTAGATAGGCATTCTTCATATCTTTCAAAGACTACAGAATATGGCATTTAAAATGTTTTAATAACTTAGGGCTTTTCATGACAATGAGACATGTCTGTTCCTGGCAGAACCAGCTACTTAAAGAGGAAGATGGGCAATGAAAAGGCTCCTTATGGAGTTGGTTAGCCATTTGGGCAAGAAACAGCTCTTGCCTAAACTGTTTAACTGGACACAAAGAATATGCAGAGAGAGGACTGCTGAACTTGCCTAAAGGTGAGATGATCCTTTGGGGTTCCTGATTTATAAAAGAGTCTGTGAGACATTCTGCAGGATACAAAATAAAATGACTGAACTGTCTTTAAAATTTCCTGCTTCATGGAAAAGTCTGCTAGATACTATGGGCCTGTAAGCTGGAGATGGATGCCCCAACAGTACAAAAGAACTTTGGGTGACTGTACAGGCAGCAAGATATCTCTGTCATTTCTAGAGTTTCAGAAGTTGCTTCTTCTTGTTTACATAGGTAATATTATATCCTTCTGGAGTCTTTGATGGAGTTGAAGAATGGTTAGTTATAGTTATAGTTTTCCTTTGTTATGATAAAAGATAAAATAGATATAAATATTGTAACTGTAACTTGCTTGATAACTGTATTGTTATATGTAATTTTACTATGTTAAAATGAAAACCTTTCTTTTTTGTTTAAACAGAAAAGGAGAAGTGATATAGGAGGTCCTTCTGTATTTGTGTTACTTTCATTGGTTGAATAAAAAAAAACTGCCTTGGCCTCTTGATAGGGCAGAAACTTAGGTAGGTGGGAAAGACAGAACTGGATTCTGGGAGGATGAAGGCAGGCAGAGAGCCGCCATGGAGTCACTAGAGTCAGATATGCTGAATCTTTCCAGGTAAGCCACAACCTCGTGATGACATACAGATTATTAGAAATGAGTTTAATCAAGATGTGAGAGTTAGCCAATAAGAGCCTAGAACTAATGGACCAGTAGTGTTTTAATTAATACAATTTCTGTGTGGTTATTTCAGGGGCTAGGCTGGCTGGGCAGGGTGCAGCCCGCTCCTCCTCACTACAAGAGCTCTTTCTGAAAAGACCGTGATGATTTCTCACACCCATCATGTTCCACTATGCTTGCCACTACCGTGGCTTCTGTTACCCATCCCAGGACTTGTTGCTGGATTACAAAGAGAAATTTTTTAAATACCCTGCTGAATTTCAAAAACTACTGATAGTACATCAAAATATTAGCATAAATTAATTAAGAAATTGGATACCTGAGAACAACTTCTGCAAAACAGAACTACTGTTAACCTATTACTTAATCATTATCATGGTTTCCAGCAATTCACCAAAAGGAGCTGCTTTCACACGTCTGACAACCAAACTGATGCTTTACAGAAAAAAAAAGAGACAAAAATACTCAAACTAATTTTGACTGATGCATGTGGCTAAGATGGCTTCCCTCCTTCATTGGCCCTCTAAAATCATGTCTACTGGTTATCATAATCAGATCCTGCATACTCCACATACTACTAACTTGATCACCAATCAGATAAACAATGCTAGCATCATTGCTGCCAGATGACATTATTATCAAGGAATTAAGGACATTAAGTCAAAGGGGTAATTATGGACCTGCCTGATTCCATAGACCTCTCCAAACCCATGATATTGGCTTGTTTTTGAGAACACACAAAGTAATTTGTTTTGTACAGTCATTAGTGATAACACAGATATTATCTGTATTGATGCTATAAGTTTTTCTTTATATTTTAAATGGCCATTTGTGATACTAGACATATGGGTTCTTTCCAATTTTTGCTATTTTAAAGAAGAAAAACTATGAGTAAATCAACTAAACATTTTGCAAAGGCAATACTAACCAATTACTAATTAATAAAATTTCAAAATTTCCTTCAGCATCATGCATGACAGAAAAGAGCAAAAATCCCCATTAATAGATGTTTCTAAATTGTCCCAAGACACACTTTGTGTGTGTGTGTGTGTGTGTGTGTGTGTGTGTGTTTGTGTGTGTGTGCTTACTTTAATGTGTGGGCAGGTTACTTGTGTGCTGAGAGGGTCTTAAATGTATGTAGAAATAAGAAGTGAATTTCTTTGTTAATATTCTCATTTTTGTAGATATTAACACTGTGACCTAAATGAGCTGTTTCACATAAGTTTGCACATTAAAATGATACTTTCTTCCTTCTTTCAGACTTCAGTAATTCCTCTCCTATTTTCAATGTCCTGCCCTCGCACACCATAACCCCCAATCACCTTATTAGAGAAAATATGTGATATGTTTCTTTTGGTACCTGGCTAATATTGATTGATATTATGTCCTAGATTTCCATTCACTTTCCTGTAAGCAATAGAATTTCACTCTTTTTATGTGATTATCTTATATTTACTTTTATCTGTTGATAGGAATCTAGCCAAATTCCACATCTCAACTAACATTAACAGTATTACAATCAAGCAGCTCACCAGAACTGGAGTTGTACTTGGTTGAAAGCCACTGCACACCAGTGCTGGAAACTGAACTCAAATTCTCTGCAATAGCAGCACTTGATCTTAATGGCTAACCCATCTCTAGAGCCATTCCATTTCAAAAACAAAGTTTTCTTTTGTTTTATCATTGTTTGTTTGCTTGCTTGCTTTAGATAGCTTTTCTTGACTATAAATTTTTAGGAATTCTCTTGAGAATCGATTCATGGTATACACCTGATTTCTCTTCTAGAGTATTATGTTCTATTGATTTAATGAATCCATTTTTATGTTAAAACTGTGCTATGGTTCTATGGTATATTTTGATATGCCCTCAGTATTCTTTGCAGATCACTTTGAGCTTAATGGAAATTTTAACTCAAGAACATAGGAAGTTCTTTGTGTTCCATAGTTCTGAACTGTTCCACTTAACTCCTTTCTTCCTTGTGTCATGTTTCTTTTTGATAGTTCTTTCCATTGCTCACTTAAGTTTATTCTTGGCAGGTTTTATTTGTTTTATCTATTATTTATTTGACTATTACTAATGAGAATAGTTCCATTATTTCTTTCTCAACAGTTTTATATGTTTTTATATGCTGGTTTTGTATATTCCTACTGAAATAATTTAGTGATTCTTATCACTTTTTTTAGTATCTAGATTTATCTATAGTTAGAATTATAACATCTGAAAGGATGCATAATTTTATTATTATCATGACAAATATTTCATTCTCTCAGGACTCTAAATCCATCTCTAACAGGAAGGAATCTGTGTTATGGAAAAATTAAAATGCTGTATGTCCCCAGGCAGTAGTAGCAGGCCATCTGGTGGCAGGCAGGGGACCCTGAGAGCAGCCAGTCCCGGGCAGGGCCCAGGTGCACCACGCAGCAGGTCTCCAAAGGTGGCTGGTCCCCTTGGTGTCCCTGGCCACTAGCCATGTCGGCGGTGGGTGGGCAAGGGGCAGACAGATAGGCACACCATGCAGATGGGTTTGCTGCAAGCTGCCGGGGTCCTGGAAGCAGCCAGTCCCAAGCAGGGATGGCAAACAAGGCAATGCTGAAGGTTTCCAAGTGACTGCGGCCAGCAGGAGAGAGAGACAGATAAACATACCATACAAAGTAAAGTTAGACATTTATTAGATGGGTTACGGAGGGGAAGGTAAAGGGGGAGAGGGGAAGGTAAAGGGGGAGAAAAAGGGGGAGAAAGAAAGAGGGGGAGAGAAAGAAGGAGAGAGGCTGCCTCTTCAAGAGTGGGGACAGGAAGACAGAAAGTTGGAGTCTAAGGCTGCAAGCAGGAAGGGAGTGGGCATGGCTTGTCTCTTAAAGAGACAGAATAATCATTACAATCTGTGCTTGGCACTGAGATTTTTGTTTGTTTAAAAACTCCAGTTTTTTGGAAGCAACATTATTCACTCATTCCAGAAACTTCCAACCAAGCTTCATTTTCTTCTGTTTTTATTTCAATGAGTTACAAATTAAGTAATCATAAGATTCTTCATAATCCATAGTTTTTAAACCCTTCTCCTATTCCCCCTGCACTTACCCCTGCCTTTCTTCTGTTTAAAACTTAATTTCCAAGTAGTGACCCTTCATTCTTTTACATTATGTATGGCTTACTATCTCCCTCTTATTAAACTTTTACTTAGATTACAAAGGCATAGGTTTGCATGTAGTTTCATTTATACTTTATTTTGATTGGCTGTTGCCCTGCTCACTCAGTATCCTACCCACATCACCTGACAACATCAAACTGCTAGAGAAAAACTAGGAAGTACACTTTAACTCACAGGCACAGGTAAGGCTTGTCTGAATGGGATTTCAGTATATCAGGGAAGAAGACCAACTATTAACAAATGTTAATATTTGTTGCGGAAGCTCCTTCCTCTACTTCAGCCAATAGCTGCTGAGATACCAGCCCATTGGGGCGTGGTCTCTCTCTCTTTAAAAAAGATACCACTGCCCTCCACTCAAGCTCTGGCTTCCGGCTCTGCTTCCGGTGACTAGGCTCGGCTCCCTTCCTGATTGTGCAGAGGGCTGCTGTCTGGGACGGTGATCTGTAAGTTTTTCCCCCTTAAATACATAACCATTCTATTAATCATAAGTCCAAACTGGTGTGGGATTGTTTGTGACTTACGCCTTCATCTGGCACCCAAACGTTTGGTTTTAGGACCCCCTCCTTCCCCCCGCTGGGCTGGATGTTGCCAGCTCGGTTTGGCACGAGCCCTCCCTCAGCTGTGTCCTGTGCCCTGTGTGTGGAGCCAGCAGTTCAATATAAACTATTATGCAATGGCTTTTCTTGCTGCAATTCTTTATATTTTCCCTTTACATGCCTCAGATTGACTTCAAGTCTACATGCACCCTGTCGTTTGCCTCCCCATGTGGATTTAAACTCCACAGGCCCACACAGTCTCTGCCTGCCTGGTTTGCTCTTTTCTGAGTCATTTTTAAAACTCCTTTGCAAGCACAGTGCTTAAGTGGTGTGAACCAGAGCACAAGCAGTTGATGAAAGCTGCAACCCCTCGGGGTGACTCTGTCATGTGGAAGCATACGCGGCTTCTGGGTTGCTCTTTTCTACCCCTGGATTCTGTGTTTCTGGTTCTGTGTATGGAATTGATTTAATCACTTTGTTGAACAACTCGCATTTCCCAGTTTTTAACAAATACTAAGGCAGACACTGAAACAGGACCCCATTTTTATGACCTTTTCAGTGGTTCTAGTGATGACTCAGCAACAGCGCCACTTGCTGGATAATAGGTAATATGGCAGTTTTCGTTTCCAATGCAAATTTTACTGCTTTGTTTACTAATACAATGGGTTGTATCATGCAAGGTTTATAGGACTATGGGGATACCTTGATATACTAGTTACAAAGTTTCAGTTTTCTTTTCAATATTCTATCATTAGGGAAGAATATGGCACTCCTAAGAACCATATAGTCTTTACTAGAAACTCATGCAGGTCAGGAGATTCAGGATTTAAGAGAGACAATGACAAAAAGATTTGAAAAGATTGGAGAAATTATTGGAGCTGGTGAACAGAGTAAGGAGGCACAAGGACAGGATACAATGCCACCACCATCTATTACAACTGGCTTACCCAGGGTTTTAGTGACATACCCTATAATTTATTCTGACAAAGTGTCAACTTCTAAAGGCTCAAAGGGAGTCAAAGAAGCTAGATGGATGCCAATAGGAATGAATGATCTAAAAGAAATTAAGCAAGCTTTCATTAATTATGGCTTGCACTCTGCATTTGTTAAGGAAATGATAAGGACTTGGACTTTTAATGTCAGAGCTTCCCCCCCATGATTTTTTTTTCAGTTAGTGTCTGCAGTTTTATATGATGAATCTTCCTTGATGTTTGGAATTTATTTCAGAGAAGACTCCAAATATATGGAACAGCAAGGAAAAGCAAAAGGTTTGGAGGTTTCCCAAGATTAAATTCTTGGTGTAGGAGTGTATGCTGATCCACAGGTTAAAGCTCTTTATGATGAAGAAGTATTGTCATTATGTCACAAGGCAGCCTTAAATGCTTGGAATAGAATACAAGATCCAGGGAAAAGGGTCGAATCATATACCAGGATTAGGCAGGGACATAGAGAACACTTTACTGACTTTTTGCAAAGATTAATTAAGGCTCTGGACATAGGGGTAACAGACCCAGAAGCTAGACGAATACTTCTTGAATCTCTAGCTTATGAAAATGCAAATATACATTGCAAAAAGATAATTGGGCCTTTAAGATCTAGATCAG
>NW_004949119.1:288875-293317 GCF_000317375.1 Microtus ochrogaster | reverse complement strand
ACATTGATCTTGAAATTTAACCATCATTTTACTTTCACAGGATCCCCCAGAAAAAACGTCGCCCCCATGACAGCTGGAAGTAATTCTAGAGGACGACGTCCCCTCTCCCAGTAAAGTTTGCCCCTGGGTTTAGGGACATCATTTAGGGGTTGATTATAATTAGTATATGATTGAGGGTTGGGGGAGGAATTTCATAAGCTCAGGGATCTTTCTGAAAAAAAAGAGGGATAATTGGATGATGGGATAATAGATTTGTAATTATAAGTTGCTGTTTTTAGACAAATATATTGGTATCAATTCTTGTATATTGATACAAAGTTAAATTATAGTGACTATTGTATGCATACATTCTTTTACCTCTGTTGAAACACTTTTTATGTATTGATATATATTGTATTGATATATATATATATAGTATATATTTACCATATTGCAGTGTCATTTCTACCTCTGATTAAGATACTTGTATACATCTTTATGTATTGATACATATTTACCATATTGCATTGTATATTTGTACATTGTTTTTATTTGGAGGTCATATTGTCCTCATTTATTGCAAGGTTGTTTATTGTCTTAGTCTTTAAGTTAGATATTTATTGAGAATTATATATATCAATAGTCATCTATGTTTTTCGTTTATAATTAGATTAATCAGGTTCTTTAGATACATAGAGATTATATTCAGTATAGATAATCTTCAACCTCTTTGAAGAGCTGTAGAAAATGGCCTTTAATCTAACTCAGTTTTGTGGTAGTGAGACACAATTGCTCCTAGCAACATCTATCTATTCCTGAAAGAATGTTGAACACCGAAGACACTCCACATGGAGCCTTTCTTCTTGGCAGAACTGGCCTTTGGGCAAAGAAATGCCCATACCTCAACCACTGACAAAGATACAGAGTATCTGTAAATGGATAAAACAGGGCTGTCATATCCTGCCAAGACAGGGTAAGATAGTTTTGAAGAGTTGCTTGCCTTTGAAAATGGTATGTCAGTTATGTTAGGCCTTCAGGGTAAGATAGTTTTGAAAAGTTTCTTTCCTTTGAAAATGGTATGTCAGTTATGTTAGGCCATAGCCAAAGTTGGTTGCTTCAACACTGAAAACGTGACCTTGGGTGATTGCCCAGGTAGCTAGTTGTCTCTGTAATTTGTTGCCTGTTTTGGAAGTTGTTTAATTGCACTTCCTAATTACTCAGGTAACATTATTTCCCTTCTCAGATCTTCGATGGAGTTGAAGACTATATAAATGTAGTTACTTTCCTCTCATGACTTGGCCAAGTTATTTATTATACAAGACTTAAGCCAGTTAGCATAGGATATTTGTACATATTGTATATAATTCCGTAGTAGGTTTAGAACCCTCTTACTTAAACAAAAGGTGGAGGTGTTGCGGGAGCTCCTTCCCCTTCTTCAGCCAATAGCTGCTGAGATGCCAGCCCGTTGGGGCGTAGTCTCTCTCTCTTTAAAAAAGCTGCCACTGCCCTTTGCTCACTCTCTGGCTTCCTGCTCCACTTCCAGCGAGTAGCCTCCCTTCCTAATTGCGCAGAGGGCTGTTGTCTGGGATGGTGATCTGTAAGTTTTTCCCCTTTAAATAAATAACCATTCTATTAATCATAATTCCAAACTGGTATGGAATTGTCTGTGACTTATGCCTTCAGATATCTCTCAAAACTTAACAGTCTGTGCTACAAAGATAACTGTCAATCAAGTGAAGGCCCAGCCCACAGAGTGAGATACACATCTGAAAGATGCTTTATGTCTAGAATATTAAAAAAAAACCTCAAAAAAGTTAATGTCAATAAATAATCAACCCAATTTAAAACATACTATATAGCTGAACAGAATACTCTCACAGAAGAAATACAAGTGTAAATTAGTCCCTTTGGAGATTAGTCTGGACTCATCCAATAAACTAGAAATTGATTTGCCATATATTCCAAGTATACCACTCCATGTATGATACACAAAAGACTTGATAGAGATACCTGATTATCCATGTTCACTGTGGTTTAATATTTTGTGGAGGCTGAAAAATGCAGGCTCATTTTTAGCTTGTCTGATGGTCAGAGAGTTTGGAAATTAACAGGCTTAATTGCACCTTCTACCTCAGGAGGTGGTAGCCTGGCTCTTTCTGAGGTTAAGATAGCTTGGTGCCATCCTGATGGGTGGTCAGGATATGCAGATGTGCTTCTGCTCCTGTCTTCTGTAACTATGAGATCACCTAGGGAAGGGCGGGCTTTAGTGTCTGTGACTTGGAGATTGTGACTTGTGGAACCTTGCTACCTAGACAACAGAATGCTAATGAATGGATGTCTCAGAGTTAGACTGTGAGTTTATCTTTTGTATAATATCAATAAAGTCTTTTATTACCTTCTCCTCCAGTTTACATTGGGTATAAAAGCTGTGGAAAAATAAACATGAGTGATTTCAGGGTCTGAGTGATTCCTGAAATACACTCCTGATACTGTCTTATGTTTTCTATCTTATTATTCTTATTCCTTTTCATATTCCTTACTTTTATTTCTTTCTAGTCTAAGAAGTATTTTTGTTGAGGCCTGTCCTCAACAGTAGTTAGGACATGGAACTGAAATATTTGTCCATCAACGGCTGAATGAGTAATGAAAATGTGATATAAACTCTGGCCAAGGAGGCAGGTAGGCTAATTGCAGATAGTTTCCTCTCCCCTCACACCTCCCAGTTCAATTGTCAAGTCTTATATACAGCTGGGTAGCAGACCACTCACTACAGTCTCTCTTACCCACTTCTCCCATCTCTCATGAGTCACATAGACTTGTCCTCCACACTTCCCCCCTCCACTTATTACTTATTATCCCAGCCCAACTCCAGCAGGCATTCCCAGGGAGATTACAGGCAATTCCTGCCATGGAGACAAATAGGCTAACTACTTATTTTTTATTTATTTATTTTACATACCAACCATAATTCCCCCTCCATCCTCTCCTCTTGTTCCCTCTCCCCACCTCACTTCTACCCCCATCTATTCCTCTGTCTCTATTCAGTAGGGATAAGGGAGTCAACAAAGCATAACTGCATATTTTTAGGGTATTTTCTTATTCTTTTTACATTAAAAGGAGATTTATTACAGAGGCTTCTAGGCTGGTAGTCCAACAATGCTGTCTACTTGGAATCCTCAAGGAGTAGGTTCTAACTCTAGCAAAGGAATGCTTCAGCAGTTGGGTAGATGAAGTCACTGAGAGGATGAGAACAAGCAGGAACAAAGCAAAAAGGCCTTCTTCTCTGGCCTTTATGTGGGTGCTAGCAGAAGGTGTAGGCCGGATTTAGGGTGGGGGTCTTCCACCATCAGGAAAATCCCTCATGGGGTACCTACAGCTGCATATTTTTTATCTCTAACCCCTATCCTCCAAATTCAATCCTCCAAAGTCATACTCATTTTTATTACAGACCACCTTTCCCTTCTCTCTGCCCTCATATTCAGAGAATCTTCACCTCCAACCTTTGTCCACACTCTTCCTGTAATTCTAGCCCCCAACAGGCTTTCTCTAGGAACCCTCTAGCCAAGACTAGCAGAGAAGCAAACAGACCAGAAAAACAGATGTGTGAGTTTCAGATCTTCACTCTCTCTTATCCCCATTATCTAACCGCCCAATCTCATTCCTACCCCTGTAGCAAACTATGTGTTGTGGCCTCTCTTCATTCTCTGTGCCCATGTAACAAAGCAGATTCTGGTGAAACATTGGACAGATCCTTGCCAGTAAGCCACAACTTTGTGGCGATACACAAATGAATAGAAATGGGTAAAATTAAGATGCAAGAGTTAGCCAATAAGAAGCTAGAGCAAATAGGCCAAGCAGTGATCTAATTAATACAGTTTCTGTGTAGATATTTTGGGACTGAGCAGCCAGGAACAAGCAAGCAGCCTCATACTACAAAAAACCTCAACATAAATTCAGTTACACTGAACCTTATAGAACAGAAAATGGAAAGTAGCCGTGAACACATTGGCACAGGAGACCACTTCCTGAATACAACACCAGTAGCACAGACACCAGGAGCAACAATCAAAAAATAGGACCTCCTTAAAATGAAAATCTTCTATATAAGCTAGAGGACATGGAAAATAAGGATAAATGTCAGCCTACAGAATGGGAAAAGAGCTTCTCTAACCTTGCATCTGACAGGGGACTTATGCACCATAATCAACTTGACTTAACACCAGAGATGAAGGGATAGTTCAACACATGTAAATCAGTAAATGTAACTCACCATATGAATGGTCAAAAAGGCAAAAATACATGATCATCCTATTACAAACAGAGGAGGCCTTTTACTAAACCTAACATCTCTTTGAGTTAAAGTCCTGGAAACAAAGGACATTGAGCCTATAATTAGTGATCCTAGAGAAGCTAAATAAGGAGAACCCAAAGAAAAACATATAGGCATCCTCCTGAATATTAAC
>NW_004949119.1:287223-288500 GCF_000317375.1 Microtus ochrogaster | reverse complement strand
TTCCCACTGGGTAGGGAACCCCGATAGCTGTATGGGCTGACAAGGGAGGGGAACTTGATTGGGGGAGGGGGAGGGAAATGGGAGGAGGTGGCGGGGAAGAGACAGAAATCTTTAATAAATAAATAAACGGAAAAAATTTAAAAAAATAAAGTCCTGGAAAGACTAAGCATAAAGGAATATACCTCAACCTAATGAAGGTAATTGCAGCAATCCCACGGCCAGTGTCATTCTAAATGGAGAGTCACTCAAAGCAATTCCACCAAAATCAATAGTAGATAAAGGATATACACTGTTTCTAAACATATTGAATGGAGTACTTGAAATATTCTTAGCTAGAAGAACAAGAGAGCTGAAAGAAATCAAAGGAATTCAAATAAGAATAATGACATCCAAGTATCCTTATCTACAGATTATAATATTTTTATAGTTAAAAAAATCTAAAAACTCTATCAGAAAACTTCTATATCTGATGAACACATTCATTGAAATAGCAGGATTTAAAAGTAACACAAAAGAATAAGTAGCCTCCCTGAGTACAAGTAACAAGTGGACTAAGAAAGAAATCAGGAAACAATACCTTTCCTTAAATCTCAGAAAAGATTTAAGGAGAATTCTAACCAAGAAAATGAAAGACTTATATGATACAAACTTCAGGACATTGAAGAAAGAAATTGAAGAAGATATCAGATGATGGAATAACCTTCCATGCTCATGGATCATTGGGATTAATATAGTGAAAGAGGCCATCCTACCAAAAGCATTCTACAGATTCAATTGCAATTTCTATTAAAAGTCTAATACAATTATTCACAGAAATTGAAGGAAATTTTCATCTTTGTATGGAAGCACATATACACACACGTACCAAGATAGCTGAAACAATCCTGAGTAATAATAAAAAGCTTTTAGGGATATCACTATTCCAGATTTCAAGTTGTTTTACAGGCCTACAGTAATAGAAAAAAAAGAAGGCTTGATATTGACATAAAACAGGTACATCAATCAGTGGAGTAGAATTGGAGACTCAGACATAATTCCACATAGCAAGGAAAGAGAAACTAAAGATATACACTGAAGGGAAAAAGCGCCTTTTCAGCAATGATGCTGGTCAATCTGAATAGAAGAAATAGGCTTGAGTCGCGGCGGCGGCGGAACAGCGCGCAGTCGCAGCGGCAGAGCAGTGCACAGTCGCGGCGGCGGCGGCGGAGCAGCGCGCAGTCGTGGCGGTGGCGGCGGAGCGACACAGCGCTGCAATCAAAAATAGGCTTTGGGGGACC
>NW_004949119.1:284751-287123 GCF_000317375.1 Microtus ochrogaster | reverse complement strand
GACCCCCTCCTTCCCCCCGCTGGGCTGGATGTTGCCAGCTCGGTTTGGCACGAGCCCTCCCTCAGCTGTGTCCTGTGCCCTGTGTGTGGAGCCAGCAGTTCAATATAAACTATTATGCAATGGCTTTTCTTGCTGCAATTCTTTATATTTTCCCTTTACATGCCTCAGATTGACTTCAAGTCTACATGCACCCTGTCGTTTGCCTCCCCATGTGGATTTAAACTCCACAGGCCCACACAGTCTCTGCCTGCCTGGTTTGCTCTTTTCTGAGTCATTTTTAAAACTCCTTTGCAAGCACAGTGCTTAAGTGGTGTGAACCAGAGCACAAGCAGTTGATGAAAGCTGCAACCCCTCGGGGTGACTCTGTCATGTGGAAGCATACGCGGCTTCTGGGTTGCTCTTTTCTACCCCTGGATTCTGTGTTTCTGGTTCTGTGTATGGAATTGATTTAATCACTTTGTTGAACAACTCGCATTTCCCAGTTTTTAACAAATACTAAGGCAGACACTGAAACAGGACCCCATTTTTATGACCTTTTCAGTGGTTCTAGTGATGACTCAGCAACAGCGCCACTTGCTGGATAATAGGTAATATGGCAGTTTTCGTTTCCAATGCAAATTTTACTGCTTTGTTTACTAATACAATGGGTTGTATCATGCAAGGTTTATAGGACTATGGGGATACCTTGATATACTAGTTACAAAGTTTCAGTTTTCTTTTCAATATTCTATCATTAGGGAAGAATATGGCACTCCTAAGAACCATATAGTCTTTACTAGAAACTCATGCAGGTCAGGAGATTCAGGATTTAAGAGAGACAATGACAAAAAGATTTGAAAAGATTGGAGAAATTATTGGAGCTGGTGAACAGAGTAAGGAGGCACAAGGACAGGATACAATGCCACCACCATCTATTACAACTGGCTTACCCAGGGTTTTAGTGACATACCCTATAATTTATTCTGACAAAGTGTCAACTTCTAAAGGCTCAAAGGGAGTCAAAGAAGCTAGATGGATGCCAATAGGAATGAATGATCTAAAAGAAATTAAGCAAGCTTTCATTAATTATGGCTTGCACTCTGCATTTGTTAAGGAAATGATAAGGACTTGGACTTTTAATGTCAGAGCTTCCCCCCCATGATTTTTTTTTCAGTTAGTGTCTGCAGTTTTATATGATGAATCTTCCTTGATGTTTGGAATTTATTTCAGAGAAGACTCCAAATATATGGAACAGCAAGGAAAAGCAAAAGGTTTGGAGGTTTCCCAAGATTAAATTCTTGGTGTAGGAGTGTATGCTGATCCACAGGTTAAAGCTCTTTATGATGAAGAAGTATTGTCATTATGTCACAAGGCAGCCTTAAATGCTTGGAATAGAATACAAGATCCAGGGAAAAGGGTCGAATCATATACCAGGATTAGGCAGGGACATAGAGAACACTTTACTGACTTTTTGCAAAGATTAATTAAGGCTCTGGACATAGGGGTAACAGACCCAGAAGCTAGACGAATACTTCTTGAATCTCTAGCTTATGAAAATGCAAATATACATTGCAAAAAGATAATTGGGCCTTTAAGATCTAGATCAGCACCTATGGATAAATGGTTTCAGCATACAATGAATGTTGAGACATTTATCTATAATGATGAATCTTGGGTAGGAGAAGCAATTTCCAAAGCAATGAGGAGACATCAAACTGCCCAGGTGTTTTAATTGTAGAAATTAAGAAATCTGAAAAAAGATTGCAGGCAAAGAATTTCTAGGAATAATATCTTTTCTGGGAGTGACAAAAACAGGAGACCCTGACCTTCAGGTATATGTAGGAGATGCAGTAAAGGCAGACATTGGTCCAATGAATGTAGGTCAACAACAGACAGACAAGGCAACCCGATACCATTGGAAAACCCCTTGAGAGACCTCTCACAGTCACCCAAGCCAAAAGTAGCCCACTCATTTCCAGTCACAGTGGAGAAAGTGCCTCACCAAGAAAATTAAAAGCTCCAATTTCTGCTGTAAAAAGTAATACTGGTCTAAATGATGAGTTACATGTGGAGGATGAGTCAAAAATCCAGTAGGACAGAGTAAAGGTATATTTTGGCAGACTTCTATTAAAGATCAAATACCAAACTAAGAGTCTGTATATGTGGCATTTTTATTGGAGGCTTATTAGACACAGGTATGGATGTAAGTATTATTACTCCAGAATCTTGGCATCTGAATTTACCTCTTCAAGAGGTAGATGTTCGGTTCCTGGGAATTGGAACTCTATCTCGTGTAAAAAGAAGCACAAGATGGGTTGAATGTATAGAGCCTGAAGGGCAAATAGGAACACTAAAGCCATATATAGCCAATATTACAATAAATTTATGAAGCC
>NW_004949119.1:264881-265860 GCF_000317375.1 Microtus ochrogaster | reverse complement strand
TTCCATACCATTTCTTTTTATTGATTTTTACTGAGCTATACACTTTTCTCTGCTCCCCTTCCTGCTTCTCCCCTCCCCTTCAACCTACTCCCATGGTCCCCATGCTCCCAATTTACTCAGAAGATTTTGTCTCTTTCTACTTCTCATGGAGATTAGATAGATTAGATCCATGTATATCTCTCTTAGGGTCCTCATTGTTGTCTAGCTTCTCAGGGATTGTGGATTGTAGACTGGTTTTCTTTGCTTTATATTTAAAGGCCACTTATGAGTGAGTACATATGATACTTGTTGTTTTTTTGTTTTTTTTTTTTTTTTGGTCTGAGTTGCCTCACTCAATATGATGTTTTCTAGATCCATCAATTTTCCTGCAATTTTCAAGATGTCGTTATTTTCTTCTGCTATGTAGTACGCCATTGTGTAAATATATCACATTTTTCTTATCTGTTCTTTGGTTGAGGGTCATCTAGGTTGTTTCCAGTTGTGGCTATGACAAACAATGCTGCTATGAACATAGCTGAGCACATAATTTTGAGAGTTAAAAATTACAACTCTTGAATTGAATACCATTACATTTTAAACTATAAATATAATCCATGAAAAAAAACAGTAACTCCATTCCCTTGATTCTTCTATAGAGTAATTTTATAAAATAAAAATCAATTTAATAAATCTTTGATAGTAAATAGATGCTTTATCACAAATAATATAATCACAGGAGAAAACAATAAGACTAGTTTATACAACAAAACATTTATAAGAATGAAAGGATTATTTCCTGCCCTCTAATTCTCTTAGGTGAGTTTGCTTCTTTTTGTTCTAAAATTTTCAAATGTTCTGTTGATTCACATGTGTGGGATTTTTCCAGCTTCTTTATGTAGGCAATTAGTGCAATAAACTTTCCTCTTAACACTGCTTTCATTATGTCCCGTGAATTTGGGTATGTTGTGTGGTCATTTTCATTGAATTTTAGGAAGTCTTT
>NW_004949119.1:259927-264039 GCF_000317375.1 Microtus ochrogaster | reverse complement strand
GAGACCATCAATTGTCTGTGTTTTTGTTGGTGTAGCCAACTTCCTTGGGTTGGAGTTTTCCTTCTAGTATTTTGTGTATGGCTGGGTTTGTGGCTAGGTATTGGTTAAATCTAGTTTTGTCGTGGAATATCTTGTTTTGTCCTTCTATGGTGATTGAAAGTTTTTCTGGTTATAGTAATCTGAGCTGGCATCCGTGGTCTCTTAATGTCTGCATAATGCTTGACCAAGATCTTCTTGCTTTTATTATCTCCAATGAGAAGACAGGTATAATTCTGATAGGTCTACCTTTATATGTTACTTGGCCTTTTTCTTTGCAGCTCTTAATATTTTTTTTTACTCTGTATGTTCAGTGTTTTGATTATTATGTGGCAAGAGGACTTTTTTTTGATCCAGTCTGTTTGGTGTTCTGCAAGAGCTACAGTACTGAAAACAGCCTGGTACTGGCATAAGAACAGACAGGAGGACTAATGGAACTGAATCAAATACCTGGATATTAATCCACACACCTTTGATCACCTGATTTTTGACAAAGAAGCAAAACATATCAAATGGAAAAAAGAAAGCATATTTAACAGGTTATGCTGGCATAACTGGATATCAACATGTAGAAGAATGAAAATAGACCCATATCTATCACTATGCATTAAAACTCAAGTCCAAATGGATCAATGACCTCAACATAAAGCCAGCCATACTGAACCTTATAGAAGAGAAAGTGAGAAGTACTCTTGAACACATTGGCACAGGAGGCCACTTCCTAAATATAACCCCAAGTAGCACAGACACTGAGAAAAACAATTAATAAATGGGACCTCCTAAAACTGAAAAGCTTCTGTAAAGCAAAAGATATGGTCAACAAGACAAAATGGCAGCCTACAGAATGGAAAAAGATCTTCACTAACCCCACATCGGACAGAGGTCTGATCTCCAAAATATACAAAAAACTGAAGAAATTGGACATCAAAAGGACAAATAATCCAATAAAAATGAATTACAGACCTAAACAGAGAACTCTCAACAGAGGAATCTAAAATGGCTGAAAGATACTTAAGGAAATGTTCAACATCCTTAGTCATCAGAGAAATGCAAATCAAAACAACTCTGAGATTCCATCTTATACCTGCAAGAATGGCCAAGATCAGAAACACTGATGACAACTTATGCTGGAGAGGTTGTGGGGAAAAGGGAACACTTCTGCATTGCTGATGGGAATGCAAGCTGGTACAGCCTCTTTGGATGTCAGTGTGGCAATTTCTCAGAAAATTAGGAAACAACATTCCTCAAGACCCAATAATACCACTTTTAGGTACATATCCAAAGGATGCTCAATCAGGCCACAAGGACATGTGCTCAACTATGTTCATATTAGCATTGTTTGTCATAGCCAGAACCTGGAAACAACCACCAAAGAATGAATTAGGAAAATATGGTACATTTACACAATGGAGTACTACACAGGAGAAAAAATGACATTTTGAATTTTGCAGGAAAATGGATAGAGCCTGAAAACATTATTTTGAGTGAGGTAACCCAGACTCACAAAGACAATTATCACATGTACTCACTCATAGGTGGTTTTTAAACATAAAGCAAAGAAAACCAGCCTATAAACCACAATCCCAGAGAATTTAGTCAACAATAAGGACACTAAGAGAGACTTACATATATCTAATCTATGTGGAAAGTAGAAAGTATAAAAATAAAAGATCTCCTGAGTAAATTGGGAGCATGGGGAGAATCTTTGGGGAGGGTTGAAGGAGGGAGTGGAGAGTCAGGGAGGGAAGGAGAGAAAAATGTACAGCTCAATAAAAATAAAAAAGATTTTATTATAAAGCACATATATGCTACTTAAAAGGAAACTTGAAAAAAAAAAGAATGAAAGGCAATACGCTGGGAGGAGTAAGCCTCAAATAAGAAAATCCCTCCTTAAGATGAGATTGTAGCTACCGTGTAGGAAATTCTCTTAATTAGTGCTTGATGTGTCAGGGTCTAGTCCATCGTGGGTAGTGTCATCCATGGGCAAGAAGTCCATAGTTGTATAAAAATGCAGCCTGACCAAGTCATGATGAGCAAGCCACTAAGCATCTCTGCATCAGCTCCTGCCTCCAGTTCATGTATGAGTTCATGTCCTGACATCCTTCAGCCATGGACTTACGTTGTAGAGGCGGAGTCAATAAGCCCAGATCTTACCCTGGGAATGATTGACTTGGTAATGAAAATTGGCCAAGCAGGATAATCAAGGATGCTGAAGGCTGCTGCATGGCAGAGTTAACCTTCCCACAAGGTGACTGTTTATATATCTCTACCAAGCCAATCACCTAGGGGCCATTAAACTGCTGAACTCTTTAGACTTGGGTATTATGCCCCAAATTTAAAAAGGCATAACTTTTAGATGTCCAACCTGTGCTTCCTGCAGGGGTCCAGGCTTGAGGAAATGGGCCCAGGTAACATGGGAGCTGGACTTTTCTGAAGTCAGGCCCTCTGTTTTAGACTATAAAAAATTGCTTGTATTTATAAACACCTCAGGATGGGTGGAGGCCTATCCCACATGAGCAGAGATTACTCCAACAGTTATGAAGAAACTCCTTCAGGAATAATTTTAAAAGATGAGGTCATGAATTTGAAAGAAAATAGGAGGTAGAGGGTACTTGGGAGAAGTTGTACAGGGGATACGGAAGGTAGAAATTATAAAAATACTAATATGAACTTCTCAAAAATATTGAAATAAAGACTTCCAATGACATATTGTTATACCTGTAGACACAAAACCCCAAGGCCCCTGTGTTATATGTATGCAGTCCCTCAACAAAGCTGTGTCCCCTCATTGTACTGATTAAAAGACAGTCTGCTTTTGTTGAAGGTCCTTTTGTGCTTTCTTTATTTTCACACACTCCTCCAAATAAATCCCACTCTAACACAAATAATCACCCTCAAATCCCAGTGGTCCTGAACGATTTTGATTGATCCAGTTCCATCTCTCTGCCAAGGCCAGTTCACCCAGGAGCAGCTGGTGGGCCTAAGATGACTTCGGGTTGGTACACACTGTCACTTCCTCCCAGGTCCTAAACTCATGCAAGCCCTCACTAGAGAAACTTCTTAAACTAGATGAAGATTAAATAGAGACACATAACTGAATAAAATTAGAGAACGCAGGAAACTTTGGAGTGCTTGACCCTGGATGGAAATGTGTTTATCACATCTATGCCATCCGGGCTCAGGGGCCTATGCAGAGGAGGGCATGGAAAGACTGTGAGAGAAAGAGGCAGTGGACAGTTTTAAGGAAACTTTTCTCCAGACGTAACAGGGAAGATGCTTAAATGTACTCAAAAAGACTATGACAGTGTGCATAAGACCTGCAGAAGCTCAAGACAGACAAAATCCTAGCAAGAAAATGAAGTAGGTACAACATCCCATGGCCAGTCAAGAAGCTATTCCAAAATGATTGCTGCTGGGAAAGAGGAAAACTCAATTTCCTACAGTAGAATAACACTGGGGTGAAACATACTGGAGGGCAAGCCCTACGCTCAGGAGTAGTTGGCCAACACACATAAGGCACTATGTTTTTAATAGCTATTTTGTTTTTGTTTTAAGAGAGAAAGGACCGGAAGCCAGACAGAGTGTGAGAACTGGGAGGAGTTGAAGGATGAAAACAATTATAATAAAAAAAAATGTTGTATGAATTTCACAAAGAATAAAAAATTAAAGGGAAGAGAACAGGAGTAAAATGTTTTATATACGTGTTTGGATTGCTCTGATTTAATCAGTTTGTTTTTATCATGTCTACAAATGCCTATCATTAGAGAAGGGATAAAGAATAAAAAGAAAGATAAGAACTAACATTTTATTTAGACAATAAAAATAGAAAAAGTAAATGAAAAATAAAGATAAAGAGGTCTGTTTTCCCATTCCCAATGGTGGTATAAGTACTGGGGGAAGAATGCTCAGAGCCTGCCTATAACACATTACTCTTTGCCTTCTCAGGCTGCTTGGGTTGGTATCTTCCACTGAGAGCAGACCCTTATGGTATGTGGCTTTCCTTGTTGACTCTGTCTTTTTTTTTTTTTTTTTTTTTTTTTTTTTTTAGCAGAAGACGGCATACGAGATTAAGCATG
>NW_004949119.1:241398-259827 GCF_000317375.1 Microtus ochrogaster | reverse complement strand
TCTTCATGGCTCTTTTCTATCAGTCATGACTTTTTTTTTTTTTTTTTTTTTTTTTTTTTTTTTTTTGGCCACACAAAAAACGGGGTTTGTGGACTGGGCTGTGGTTATTATTTTAGGTTACCTTTTATCTCTAGCTACTGAACAATATCATCAGCAAACTGTTTACTGGTCTTCTTTAGACTCGGGCACGTTTAAGCATGTACTACTATTTCTTTCTTTATGAAAAGTAATGACTCTCATTGTAGCTCAAACTAGATTTCTGGTTCTTGGCCAAAGATTTCTCCTTTACCCAGATGAGTTTTGTAGAGATTGTGACTGATTGGCTGTGTCAGTTAGGATGTCCATAGAAGATATGTCTTTTTAATATGCTCAGTTTATTCACACAGATATTCATTATAATATCACACTAATATAAAAGTTAAACAGACATAGTTGATTGGGCAGAATTTACCACTGCAGGGATCCACTGGGGATTTTCTCCAGGGAGGATGCTTCAGAAGCTTACAGGCTCAACACATCCTTTAGATGTGGCCGGCTGGGAGGAAGGCACTGATGGAGGTCCAGAAGGTCCTTGAGAGCATTGGCCAGTGGCTATTGCTGACAGGCAAGCATGGCTGATCCCAGCAACAGTGACGGAATTTCAACAGTCACAGAAGCCAAACTCAGGTCCACTTGCTAGAGGACAGGTCCAGTTTTAAAATCCTTTCATTGAGCTCAGGTTAGTGATGGTTTACATATGTATCAGTGCCACCTTAGGGTTATCATTAGCATATGAAGGCCTGTCTTGGGCTTGACTCCTCTCTGAGCTCCTGGTACAGAGTAGCCCTGTCTCATAAGAGCTGCAGGGTAGCATCTCTTATCTTACAGGCATTTCCTTCCTCCAAGTAGCATAAAATGGGTTTTAAGTTATATAAAATGATCTCATCTATGTTCCTAGCAGAGATTTGAGGGCAGATCCACTCCTTTGACACTCATTCTCAGAGTGGAGAGCACAAGCAGGGAGGATTTTTTTGTATAGCTACCTAGTAGCTAACTCTAGGAAAGTCTTTTAAAAATGACTTATAGAGACTGTTTTTCTGAGCCCAAAAAAATGACCCAAAAGGTAGAGGCACTTGCATAAAAGACTGAAGACTTGAGTTTTATCCCAAATCCCACAATGTTGCAGGGTCAGGATTAACTGCTGAGAGTTGTCCTCTGACTTCACAGACACAGACACACACACATACACACACACAAAGCTTAATAAAGAAATGTTTTCAATGACACATGACAGTTGTACTGGCAGATTGCTAAGAGGAAAAGGGGATTTTCTTGGCATCTGAATGACATACACACTTGAGGATTCGTGTCCTGGTGGGCTACAAATATCCCTGTTATTGTGATTTTCAGCACCTCTCTTGTCCTTTTCTCTCCATTCCCCCCTCAGCAATGCGGTTTTTATCTCTTGCTCCTACATTCTCTCTCCCTCCCTCCATCCATCTGTCTTTCCTTCCCAGTTTGCCCCATCCTCCCTTTCTTTCCTGCCTGAATCCTCCAGTAATAAAAGCATGATTTGTATCTGCATCTTGCTCACTCCGCATTTTAATATAAACGTTCTTATATTACTTCTCATCCTAAAATTCCCCCTTTGGGGAAGTGGTTAGGACACAATGTTGCTATGTGACCCTGGGTGACTTTGTACTCACTACATAACCCACGCTAGCCTTGAACCCACAACAACCCTACTACACAGTATTGGCATTATAGTCATGTGCCGGTGTGTGCATGAAATATATACCCTCATACATACTCTACAAGATACCTTTGACAAACAATGTGATCATGAAATCAAGGCAATACTAAGCATTGGCCACCCAGAATGATAGTAATACTCATTGAACATGACTGTGTGCTGTATAAGATTTAGAATCCTAATTTGTAAAACATATTCATATTTATTTGTGGCACCATTTTCATTTCCTGATATAGAGGAGAAGTCTAGGGTATGCCAAGTATCATGCCCAGGTTTATAGTACTAATACTATACAGGCAATATATAATTCCAAGTCATGTGAATTAGTTTTTAAGTTACATAAAATGGTTTCACTTATGTTCCTCACAGATATTTTGCTTCTGTCATTAAACATACATAAAATGATCAGAGTCAAAGATTTAGGGTAGACTAAGGTCTGTAAAGCCAAAATCTTATACAATAGAAGAGAATCTGTTGAATAAAACTGAAGGGTTATCCTAGGAGCTGGCAGGACCTGTAATACTTAAGTTTTACTTGGTTCACAGTGAAGCTATCATATTTGAAACATCCTCAAGATATATTTAGAAACTACTTTATCAGTCAAACTCATCTCCAGGCCCCACTACCTATTTTTTCTCTCTTTTCTTTTTCTTTTTCTTTTTCTTACTTATGCATTTGTGAAATTCTGTGACAATAATTCTGAGAGTATTGTTTGGAGAATTTGATTGTCATTGCCACCCATTTTGTCTACCTGCCCAACTACTTTTTAGCCTGCACAACTTCATACTCAGAAATATCCTTTATATCTCAACACCCCCTTAACAGTGTTATTACACTGTTATTATCAAAGTGTAGATTATTTAAAATCATGCTTGGCCTGGTATTCTGTCGTTAACTGACTTCTCTTCACCTGTGTTGCTTTGTGGTCTCATTTACGCCTCAGAAACTCAGTGACAGATGTCACCATTCTTACTGTGCTTAAAGACTCTCAATGCACCACTTATTTAGGAAACATGGTGATAAAATTACCCTTTACAGATCCCATTTAAGATGGTTAAGTGTTTTGGTAACACATGAAGACATCTTAACTGCTGACTTCTCATGTTGATGCCCCAAGGAAGGTGGTACTCGGTGTTCTTCAGCACAGACTGTGCAGTCCTCATTCTTGGTTACTACGTCTACAGTTCTCAACCCCGTTACTGATGTCACTGCAAAGCCGTGTCCTGACCAATTACTCTCCTGAAGAATTTGGGCACGTGTATTCACTGAATATTGACAATATCCTTTCCAAAACACTCCATGTATTTTATAATTTCTTTTATTTTTGAGAGTCTCATATAATTGAGTCATTCCACCTTCTCTTTCCTCCCTCCTTGCTCTTTTTCAAAATATTGTTGCTGGTTTTTATTTATGTTATCACTTCCTTCTTGTATACATTTACTCTGAGTACTATTTTACTATTTCTAGTTAGAAAATTCTTCTTTTTCCTCAAAATTTCAAATAGCAACTTAACTGAAATGATATTTGAGTTATTTTCATGATAATTACATTTTATATTATAGTCCTTTCAGTGATACTTTGAGATACAAGAAATATTTAACATTGTAAAAAAACACTTTAATTTAAAAAAAGATTCCTTGAACAAATAAATGTTAAATGAAATAATTATTGGGAATGTTGCTATAAACATTAGCTAAAGTACTTTAAGTAAATCAGATCACTGAATCTTAGAATGTAACTATAACTAAGAGAAACAATCCATACTAACAAAACTCAAAACCAGAAGTAATCAGTTCTGTCACTGATATAATGTGCTGTCTCCTTATATCAATGGCATCAATGTCTATTGTTATTTTCAAAATTGACTTAAAATCTTAAACATAATATCACACATTTTTACACTAAGCCTACTTTCTTGTTTGTTTAGTATATTTAATGAAAAAAAACCCACAAAGTTGAAAAGTAGTATATCTCTTTCAAATTTTACTTAAACTGAAAAGTTAGAAATATTTGATTCTTAATTCATCTCTTACATATAATACTTAATTCATATATAATTTTTGTAGTTCCCTTCATTTGCTCAGTAACTTCAGTAAATAAAAACAACTAAATATGCATAAATATATGTTTGCCATATATCTTACCTTTGGTGGCTATACCTAGGAAAATCTACTTGATACCATTTTTACAAACGCTATTTAGTAAATTCCAAATAATAGTAAGTCATTTACTCAATGTGAGCTTTCATTTTTAAAAGATCATTTGCAAAGTACAGTAAACAGAAACACAACATTTTACAACTTTTAGTACTTTGGATTACTGTCAGCTGGGTGATAGTCATTCTTAGTGTGCAAAGAAAGATAATGATTAAAACACTTATCAAACTTGTATATAATAACACACTTATGAAATTAACAGTGCATTACTAAGCAGAAACTAACACTCTAACCAAAGAATAGAGCAGTCTGATAATTTAGAGTTAAGCAGGGTAGTGGTGGCTCACACCTTTCATCTTAGCACTTGGGAGGCAGAGACAGGTGGAACTCTGTCACTTTGAGGCCATCCTGGTCTACATAGGGAGTTCCAGGACAGTCAAAACTACATAGAGAAATCCTGTCTCAAAAAACAAAAATAAATTATAATTTAGAATTAAATATCACTCTTCATAACTTTGATTGTTATCATGAGCTATCTTTCTTGATTTAATCCTAATGTTAACTTTCATGGACCTGATAAAACACAAATCATCAGCTTTGTAACACACCTTTTAACATTGTCTGATTTTTAGGGGTGTTGCACTATTCCATAAACCCCCATTGTCAGAGAGAGACATTAAAGCAGTGCTTCTATGTGGATTACTGAGGTGTTTGGATGAAGAGCGAGATACTGATGTTCCTCAGCCAATACGGTTGGTGGGAGTCACCTCACATCATTTCTTTACACCTCATCTAAAATAGAGATGTATTTTTATAATTGCATATAACAGAATTTCTCTAATTCCAGGAGTTACAAATTGTTTTAAATGTGAAATAGAAGTGGCTAGGGATATGAAAAATGACAGTTTGGGGACAGATTTAATTTTTCACAGCAGTGCAGAATTTCTAAGGGTCACAGAGATCTTGCTCATTTGTCATGCTTTAGGAGGTATCTTGAGTTTCTGTGTGTTCACAACTGTAATTAATTCCTTTAAATCATTTCATTCCTCTTTAAGCTGTATTTGTTATTTGGTCCTTATCTCTATTGACTTGATAATTCAACATCCTAACAGAACAGTAAATCCTGATGTTTTTTTATAGTTTTTTCCCCCCCTGGAAACAATTATTTTGATTTTCTTCCTTTTAAAGCTTCAAATGTATTTTTCCTACAAGGACCATAAATTGCTGTTTTATAAAGCCTGTTACATATAATAATGAAGATTTTAAACTAAAAAGAATGGGAAGGAGATTCTGTACTGAAATTTAGAAACTTACTTCTCAGTTTCCTTATGGCTGAATTTACTTCTTGATTTCTCAAAGTATATATTACTGGGTTCAAAATAGGAGTGAAGATTGTATAAAATACAGACAGGATCTTTTCTATCACGAAGCTGTTTTGTGGCCACATATAGATGAAGATGCATGGCCCAAAAAACATGAAGACAACAATGAAATGGGCCGTACAGGTGGAAAGAGCCTTAGATGATCCTCTGGAATAATGATGCTTTATTGTAACCAACACAATAACATATGAATTAAATAAGAGAATAAAGCAAGACAATGCAATAATTCCACTTGTTGAAATCATAAAGAGACCAAGAACATAAGTATCCACACAAGCCAACTGGAATACCACAGGAAGGTCACAGAAAAAGCTATCTATTTTGTTGGGGCCACAGAATGGTAATGTGAGGGCAAAGATGACCTGGCTCATTGAATGCATGACTCCCACAAACCATGAAGACACCACAAAGACAATACACACCTGGGGACTAATGATTGAAGCATAGCGCAGGGGTTTACAAATGGCAATATACCTGTCAAAAGACATAGCCATTAGTAAAATAATCTCAGTACCAGTAAACAGGTGGAGAAAGAATATCTGAGATATGCATCCCCCAAATGAGATTGTTTGATGATCAGTTAAATAGTCTATGATCATCTTGGGGGTGGCAAAGGAAGCCAGAGACATATCAATAACAGAAAGGTTGGTAAGCAGGAAATACATCGGAGAGTGTAGATGAGGGTCAGACATGACAATGACGAGTATAACGATGTTACTCACCACTGTTGCCACATAAAAGAGTGAAAACAACATAAAGAAAAATATCTGTAGTTCCCAGGAATTAGAGAGTCCCAGCAAAACAAATTCAGTCACAACAGACTTATTAACCATATTCATTATCTGGATTCTTAGGTAGAGGCCTGCGCATATAAAAATATGTGTAAATAAATATATATATATATTATTCTTACTATTCTTCTCCTCTATCTTATCTGATATGGTGACTTGAGAGAAGATTATATAATATTAGTAAGGAAACAAATATTCTTTAAGTAAATGTACTGAAAACAGCAATCTTTTCTGGCACTAAATACCAGTCAAACACAAATAATATAAACAGATCTACCACCTATTTGTCCGTCTTCATCTACATAATCTTAATGATTAAAGTTAACTTTTAAGAACTTCTTTCATATTGACAATGGATTAAGCATGTATAGAGAAACACAAATTTGTATAAAAATACACAGTGAGTCACTGCAAATATAGTCATAAAGATATCCATATTCAAAAAATCAAATAAAAATACATCACATGTAAAGAATCTAAAGTAACATAACAGCACTCCCTAGTACAGCTGCAGAAAAATTAGAAATTTCCAAAGAACTGTTGACATATTTTTAAGTATGAGTTTCCTGATTGATTCTATTACTGGTACTGATAAAAAAGATTGCCCAATATACAATGGGCAATGTCCCATTTACATGCATAACCAATGGAAGAGCATTATCCTTTACAATCATTGAAAAGAATTACCTTCTTTTTTCTTACAATTTCACTCTTACTAAATTATGAGTTTGTTCTTCCTACAGACAGACAGAAGTCTATAATTTGAAATTGACTTTCTTCTCCTAAAAGATACATCCCTTAAATTTATAAAGAGTTCAAAATGAATCCATCTCTTTTGTCAAATTTTTTGACAAACTCTTTCTGTTCAGATTCTTCTCAACATACACAATCTGTTTAATTGTTGAAATGGGAAAGGACCAGCAATTAAGATTGTCAGAAGTCTTTTATAATAAAACATTACTTACTAAATCTATGGCAGAATTCAAACCCTAGAATTATTGAATATTAAGTAAGTTTTTTTCTGAGAACACTAGAAGGCAATTCCAAACATAAATGAGTGACTCCGCTGAGCCATTAGCTGTTTAGAAGCTGTAGATCAAACAAGTATTGTAGGGAACTGGAAATTGACCAAAAATCATCTTACAATGGGATTTATTAAAAAAACAAAGACACCATTAGTGAGCTCACAAAGAGAATTCAAGATTCCTTTGGGATTTAAGAAAGGTTGTTTTTACCTGGACCTAAGTGCTTTAGGAGCAGAATGGGAAATGACAAGGTCATCATTTCAAAAGGCTGTTGGAAATACAAAGCCAGCAAATAACAAATCTTGGTTATTTAACACTGTATGGATGTAATGGAGAAAAAAATCAAGAACATTAACCTATGCTATAAGTAATCTAGGGTTCTTTGGAGATTTCAAATATCAATAAATAAAATAATTGGGAAAATACAATGAAATGTGTCCTACATGGATACTATTTTCCAGGAATAATGAGGGATATGGAACTCAGACAACAAAAAAGTCTTATGATGTGCCAACTATTATAAAATTTTAGGAAGTATAAATACTAATTAGTATTTTGGGATACTGGTAGCTCTCAGAAAGAAATTTAAGGCAGGTAGTTATTAATTAAGTAAATATAGTAGGTAATTTTGGCTAAGGTATTAATGTAAGTGTGATCATTGATAAAGTGAGAATTTTAAGCGACTATTTTTCTGAATAATTTCACTTATCAAGTGGCAGTCTCTGCTATAGACTGTACTTATTAAAATAAAAGTTGACAGACTGTGGAGATGGCTCAGTCAGTAAAGTGCTTGTTGTGGAAGGATAAAGACAAGATACAAAAATTCACATTTGCTTACTTGCAGCCCCACTGTTTAGAAGACAGAGGCAGAGGGGTCCCTAGGACTTTCTGGAGCCAGGATAGCTGAGATGGTAAGGTACAGATGCCTCAAAAACTAATGCAGTCCAAGTGATGTCCTATCTGACTTCCAGACACAAGCATTATTGGTACATGCAGACACATACACATGTATACACACAAAGAAATGTCCACACACATACAATGCCTACATATTTTAAATGAATAAATACAAAACTAAAAACAAAATGTGGCTACTGTTTTGTATATGGTCCCTTCCATTGGGGGTTCTACTGTGCCTTGGATAAGCACAGCTCCCACTGTATTTACCACATGCATAGACACATGGCTTGGTTTGCTCGACATAATTTTAACAGAAGTGACAACTGTGTTGACAGTCTATCTCTTTAGCCATTTCTTTCCATCTTCTTGGTCCCAGGACAAGTGGAATTGATATAAAGAAAGAAGAGAGGTAACTATGCTAATAAGCATAAAATAAAACATCATTAAGATGACATTATAGTTATTCTATATATTGAACACCATGCATATCATTATGTTCAACAGTCATTAAGTGAAGGTAAACTCAATGAAATTTACATGGAAGTAAAAAGGACCTAAAATTACAAAAGCAATATTTTAGAACAAATTTTTCTACTCATTCTTTCTCCTTATAACACTTAATGCAAAATAAGAATAATCAATATACTTACTGCTCCCTAATACTATACAAGCTGATAGCATGCTGATAAGTGGAACAGAGTAGAGGGCACAATCATAAAAATATAAGACAGATTTTATTTCATTGTTTCTTCTATTTTAAAGATTATAATATTATTACATCATTTCTTCCTACTGCTCTACTATCCAAAAACTTTTGTGTACCCTTTCTAGCTGTCTTTTAAATTTATGGCTTCTTTTTACATTAATTGTTGTTACATGCATTTATGTATGAGCGTGTACATATATATTCCCAATATATTTTCCTAAACACAACTTTTACAGTGTGTGTGTGTGCATGTGTGTGTGTGTGTATGTGTGTATATTTGAACTTTTCCCAAGCCTTGGGTGTGGGACCTGTTTTGCTGCTGTATCCATAGGGAGTGGCCTACGCAACTCAGTTGCCATATTCTGTAGTGGTCTGTTACAAAGATAAGTTTCCTTGATGAGGGATGAGGTCTACACATATCTTTTGGTAAAAGGACAAATATTTAGATTGTTTTTAGAGATTGTGCTGTTTTAATAAAGCAGTGGTAGTAGGTCATTCTCCAAGATCCATGACTTCACCAGCCCTGGGAATTTGGCTAGTACCAGTCATGATAATTCTCATGTTGAGAGAATCTTAAGTTCAATTAGAGAACCAATGTTTTACACTAAAGTACTATAATGTTAGGATTACTATGATATGCCAATCATTCTTGAGTTCACAGGCATTGTATCAGGGTAGAACTGTTGGCTGCTTTCTCCATTAGAAATTTGCCTGGCGATGTCTAACACCATGAAAGCTAGTAATCAGGGAGGAGTCATTCAGGTCAGTTCCAGCTCATGGGCCTCTTATGCCTTGTCTCTGAAATATGCGGTGTCTTAGAAAATATGGACTTACCTTTGATCTCTGGGGTTAGGGGACATCCAAAGAAAATAGCAGTAGTCTGTAGTGCTTTGAGGGTATCTTAGGCAATACTCAAAAGAGAGCTTCTCATGCCTCTGGTCGGGTTTTTTGCTAGATAATCGGGGCTCTTGGAGGGAACATTGCCAGCCCATATAAAATATATTCATTTAAACTACACATGTGTATTTATACATGGACATGAATTGTGTATTTTAGTATTTTAGGTAATTATTTAATAATATTATTCCTTTTTGACTTTTCAAAAAATCCTCATCATTATTTTAATTTCTTCCCTCCTTCTTCTGTACTTATTTCCCTCTCTTCTCCCTAATTAGAACCTCAATCAGTTTCCCTTTTCCCTGTCAGATCACTTGTATCACTAATATTCTTCTCTCGTGTTCCTGCAACCACACACTCCTGCAATGGTTGCTTTTCATGTTCCTGGCTTCTGCAGTTCTCTCAGAATATTGGCTCATATCAGAGGATTTGGAGTTAGGAGATTCCAGTGAGAGAAATCATGTGATGTTTGTGTTGCTGCGCTTGGCTTAACTCATTCAGTGTGGTTTTTCTAGTTCCAGCCATTTATATGAGAAGTTCATTATTTCATTTTCCTTTACACCTAAACATTATTCTAAAGTATATATGTAGCACATTTTCATTATTCATATATTGGGAGGATATTTAGGTTCCTTCTCTTTCACCACATGTAAAAATGAATGTGACCAAGGGATAATCTGTGGAGGAGGATGTCAAGTCTTTGGACATATGCCAAGGAATGCTATAGTTAGGTCAATTGATAGATTTATTTTTAACTTTTTGAGAATTTCCCACACTGATTTCTTTTTTTTTCAGTTTTTTTGTTGATATTTATTGAGCTCTACATTTTTCTCTGCTCCCCTTAATGCCTCTCCTCTCCCTCCTTCAGCCCTCCCCCAAGATCCTAATGCTCCAAATTTACTCAGAAGATCTTGTCTTTTTTGACTTTTTACTTCCCATGGTTACATTTATTGCTGGTGGGAATACAAGCTGGTACAGCCTCTTTGGATGTCAGTGTGGTGATTTCTCAGAAAATTAAGAAACAAACTTCCTCAAGACCCAGTAATACCATTTTGGGGTATTTATCCAAAGGATGCTCAATTATGCCACAAGGACATGTACTCAACTATGTTCATAGCAGCTTTGTTTGTCATAGCCAGAACCTGGAAACAACCTAAATGCCCCTTGATCAAAGAATGAATAAGGAAAATATGGTACATTTACACAATGGGTACTATACAGCAGAAAAAATGACATTTTGAATTTTGCAGGAAAATGGATTGAGCTAGAAAACACTTTCTCTTCTATAAGATTCAGTGTGGCTGGCTTTATGTTGAGGTCTTTAATTCATTTGGACTTGAGTTTTGTGCATGGTGATAGATGTGGGTCTATTTTTATTCTTCTACATGTTGATATCCAGTTATGCCAGCATCACTTGTTAAATATGCTTTCTGTTTTCCATTTTATTTTTTGGTTCCTTGTCAAAGACCAGGTGTTCAAAGATGTGTGGATTAATATCTGTGTCTTTTATTCAGTTCCATTGGTCCTCCTGTCTGTTCTTATGCCAATACCAGGCTTTTTTTTTTCAGTACTGTAGCTCTGTAGTAGAGTTTTAAGTCAGAGATTCTGATGCCTCCAGAAGTTCTTTTATTGATCAGGATTGTTTAGGCTACCCTGGGTTTTTTTGCTTTTCTATATGAAGCTGAGTACCATTCTTTCGAGGTCTTTGAAGAATTTTGCTGGGCATTGTGTTGAATCTGCAGATGCTTTTGGTAAGATTGCCATTTTTATTATGTGAATTCTGCCTACCCAAGAGCATGGAAGATCTTTCCACTTTCTGGTGTCTTCTTCAATTTCTTTCTTCAAATATTTAAAGTCCTTGTTATACAACTTTTCCACTTGTTTGTTTAGAGTTACTCCAAGATGTTTTATGCTGTTTGTGGCTATTGTGAAGGGTGTTGATTCTCTGATTTCTTCCTCGGCACATGTATCATCTCTGTACAGGAGGGCTACGGATTTTTTTTTAAGTTAATCTTGTATCCTGCTACTTTGCTGAAAGTGTTTATGAGTTGTAGAAGTTCCTTTGTAGAATTTTTGGGATCACTTATGTAAACTATCATATCTTCAGCAAATAGTGAGTGGTTGATGCCTTCTTTTCCAAATTCTATCCCCTTGATTGCCCTTTGGCATTTAGTGCTGTGAACTTTCCTCTTAACACTGCTTTCATTGTCATGCTGATTTCTTTAGTAAGGAACTGAAGGATGCACCAGTTTGCAATCCCACCAGCAGTGTATGAGGGTTTCCTTTTTCACAACCTCATCCAGCATTTGGTTCTTTTGCTGATCTATATATAGTTGCTAGGGATGACAAACCTTTTTGTTTATTAAAAATTTCCACCTCCTCCCATCCTCCTTTTCCCCTCCCCCTCCCCTCACTCACCACCCCCCACTCCCCTCCCCCTCCCTGTCCAGTCTGAAGAGCAGTCAGGGTTCCCTGCCCTGTGGGAAGTCCAAGGTCCCCCCCCAGGTCTAGGAAGGTGAGTATCCAAACAGGCTAGGCTCCCACAAAGCCAGTATATGCAGTAGGATCAAAACTCAGTGCCATTGTTCTTGGCTTCTCAGCAGCCCTCATTGTCCGCCATGTTCAGAGAATCCGGTTTTATCCTATGCTTTTTCAGTCCCAGTCCAGCTGGCCTTGGTGAACTCCCATTAGATCAGCCCCACTGTCTCAGTGGGTGGGTGCACTTCTCACTGTCCTGACTTTCTTGCTCGTATTCTCCCTACAAACCCTTTAAATAATATTTCTTATCCATTCTTTTCTTCTTTTGAGAACACTTTCTTCATGTGTAGGGCATAGCACAATTTTCAAATGGGTCTGGTTTTGGACCCTTTTTCATTTCTTTATGTGTTCTGGATATTAATCCTATGCTGGGTATATAGATGCCGAAGATTCTGTCTCATTCTGTGTGATTCCTTTTCACACAGATTATTTGTTTGGCAGTACAGAAACATTTTAATTTTATGAAGTCCAGTTGTGAATTGTTGGCCTCAATTCTTGGGTCAACAGAGTCCTATTCAGAAGGACCTGTCCTTCACCATAGATACTGCCTGTCTTCATGTTTTCTTTTAGCAGTTTTAATATTTAAGGTTTCAGATTTAGGTATTTGCTTCATTTGGATTTAGGTGGGTTTTTTTTTGTTTGCAAAATAATAAAAACAGATCCAATTTCATTCTTCTGTATATGTACATCCGGTTTTCTTCACCACCACTTGCTGAGGATGCTTTCTTAATTTTTTAGCACCCTCTCTAAATATTATATGGCGGAGTTTACATGTATACATGTTTGAGTCTTCAGTTTTCTTCCACTGGTCTACATGTCTGTTTTTATGCTGGCACTGTATTATTTTTATTACTATTTATTATTAGTTAAGATTTAGAATTGTAATCCCTTATCATTATTCTTTGTTTGGAGTCATTTTTGCTATCTGGTCTCTTTCTTGATTCTATGTGATTTTTTTCTTTGTATGAAGAATAAAATGGGAATTTTGTTGTGGATTGCACTGGTATGCAAATAGCCTTTTATTAAGTGCCATTTCCAAATTATCATATCTACCAACTCATAAGCATGGGCTATGTGCCTTTCTACTGACTTTATCTTCTTCCTTTCTTCATATATTTACTTATTATAAAGTTCTTGGTTAGATTTATGTCTATTTTTTATTAAAGTTAGATCTCTAACTTTAATACAGCTTTCTCTCTATTGTTTTTGAGGGGTGTATAGAAAAGCCCTTAATTTGTATGAGTTGATTCTGCTTCCTGACTCATTAGTGAATCAGTAGATCAATTCTAGATTATTTCTGGTAAAATATTTTGTATACTAGCTTGTTACCTGAAAATAGGTATAGTTAGACTTTTTTTCTTTGTTTGTATCCATTTAATTTACTTCTCTTACCTTATTTCTCCAACTATTATTTGGAGGACAATATTGAAAAAGAGTGGAGATAGTGAACAGCCAAGCTCTTTCCTGCCCGAAGAGGATATTGTCTCAGTGTTTCTTCATTTAGGATGATGATGGCTGTTGACTTTTATATAGAAAGCTTTTATTATGTTGAGATATGCTCAACTAATAATAGTTCTTTATTATTTAACATTTTAGCAAAAAGGCACATTAGATTTGGCTAAAGACTTTTTCTGTATCTATTGAGATAATCAGATAGTTTGGGGGTTCAGATTTATTCATGTGATTTGTTACATTTACTGGACTGCATAAATTTAACCAATTTAATCAGCTTAATCATGGTAGATAATCTTTTTGCTGTATGTCTATATTCTGTTTGCAAGTATTTTATTAAGCATTTTTAAGTTTATGTTCACTGGGGACATTGGCCTGTAGTTTTTTTTTTTTTGTTGTTGTTGTTGTTTTTGTGTCTTTATCTGGCTTTGAGATGACAATGATACTGACTTCACAGAAGTTTGGTAGTCCTAACTTCTGCTTCATTTTTAAAGAACTTAAGTAGTCTTTTAAGTTAGATAGAATTCTTCTATGAATCCATTAGGCCTCTGATTTTTAATCTGGAAAGCTTCTTATTACTGTTTCAATCTCTTCATTTGCTATATGTCTGTTTAGGTTGGTGGCTTCTTGGTCTGATTTTGTGTTTTGGCTGAATCTTGAAATTCACATATTTCTTTTAGGCTTTTCAACTTAATGGAATACATGTCTTTAAAATATTCTCTTTAAAAATTCAGAAGTTATTTATTTCTGTTGTAATATTTCCTGATTTATTTCTGATTGCTATTTTATGTCCTCTCTTTCTTCTTTTGGGCAGTTAAGCTAAGGGTCCACTATTAAAAGTGGAAGGGAAAAGAGGCCTTTGTAGAGTTGCAGGAAAGATGTGCTGTGAATATTTTGGGAAGTGATGCTGGAGTCAGAAAGGCATGAAGATATAGGGGAGAAAGGGTCCATAAGACTTTCCTTCAGAGTTCATGTCAGAAGGAACACTTTAATGAAGGGAATTTAGGATAGATTTTGTTTTTTGTTTTGTTTTGTTTTGTTTTTGTTTGTTTGGGTTTGGTTTTTCAAGACGGTTTGTTTGTGTATCTTTGGAACCTGTCCTGGAACTTGCTTTGTAGACCAAACTGGCCTTGAACTCACAGAGATCTGCCTGCCTTTGCCTCTTTAGTGCTGGGACTAAAGAGGAGCTCTTCTAATCTGAGAGAGAAATCTTACTCACACAGGTGCTCTGGTCCCAACCAGCAGGACATAAATTGGGAGCCTGGGCTCTGGAGGGGAAAAATGAAGGGGCAAGAGAAACAAGAAACATACAGTAAGTCTGTATTTGGATCAAACTGCCAATTTTATTCTTTCTCAGGAGTAAGGGCAGGGGAGGGTAGGATGCTGGAATGTCATTTCTTGAGACATCCCTAGCAGATAGAAAGAGATAAGGAGATGCTGAGGATCTGTAAATGTTTACTTAACAGGGAGAATGCTAATTATTTCTGGAGCCTGCAGGTCTGCAGTCATACTTAACTCACAGGGGGAGATAAGGGTTATTTCTTGGGCCTGGAACTTGACCTACAGAAGTGAATATCTTACTTAATTTGTGAACTAAAACTCACAGGAGTGCTCTTCAAAACATGTCTCTTTATTCTTCTGTCTCTATTCTAGTTTTCCTTTCCTAATTCTAATTACTCCTAGTTTCTTCTCCTATAGCCTTATATCTCTTCTTCATACAGGAGCCTTGAAGTGATAAAAACTGCAGGAGTTAACTCTTGTTGGTCAAAATCACATTCCTAGGGTAAACAATAAGTAGCTGAGCCATTTACCATGGCAACACAAGGTTCCAAGGCTCACTGAAATATTGCCTTTTCTACCTTTCAGTACTAAAGTTAATACTTCTTTATCTACTAAACAATCTGTGACATTCTCTGAAGGAGATCTAAGGAATAACAATACTAATGTTCCACAGGAATTGTCAATTGTTTCCTCTAGATCAATAACCAGACATAAACACAAGAGGTTCCTAGAGGAGAGTATAGTCCACACAGAAATTCACTACACTACAAAAGAGCTTAATGTTAATGAGTTTGTTAAGTGAGTAAGATAATATTGGAAGGAACATAAAACTGATTAGGCTGTTTGATAACATGGGTCTTCTGAGTGGACACTCTAGGTTAAAGTTTACACAGTTAAAGTAAAAAGATGGCCTATTGAAAAGGAGTTGGGGAGGCCTGATATTCCTTGGCTTAGTGTTGAAGAAATTCTAAGGCTCAAAAAAATTGCAATCCTGGAGTAGACTTGTGTAAAATCTTTTCCTCCACAAAGGGAAGATCCAGAAGACAGGACTTTCACTAATTTTATTAAACTCAAAATGGTTGTGTGGGAGGGGGGGCACCAGCATATTAGTAGCTTTGTATTCTACCATTTTCTTGAGCCAGACTTTAGGGTCAGAGATGCTGCTATACCTTTGGATAAATAAAAGACAATGGTTAAATTTGGCCCTGAAGTAGCAAGGGCAAGGTGGCAGGTCATTATAGTTACTATAATGGGCAGCATAGGCAAACCAATGACCATAATATCTTGACTACTAATGAGCATCAGAGGCAAAAAGCTTTTATGGTGAAATCATTCACATGGATTTTAATAGTAGCTTGATGTGGGATGCCCCTCTATGTGCTGTGAATATGTTCTACTACCATTTGTTAATAAAGAAACTGATTTGGTCTATGACAGGGCAGAATATTGCAAGGCAGGAAATCCAAGCAGAGATAGAGAAGGAAAGAAGGTGGAGATAGCCAGGTATCATGTAGATGCCAAAGAAGAAAGATAACAGAACATTACTGGTAAACCACTAGCTTCATGATAAAATATAAAACAATAGAAATGGATCAATTTAAGATTTAAGAGCTAACTAGCAAGATGTCTGAGCTATTTGTCAAGCAGTTGTTGTAGCTAATATAGTTTGTGTGATTATTTGGTCTGGTTAGTCAGAAAACAAAATTACAGTCTCCAATTATAAATGGTACCTAAACATTTGGCAAGAATTTTCATATAAAGCCTAAGAAAGTTTAAAAAGAAAAGGATTCTAGAAAGGAAAGAGCAGAGTCGAGCATGGCTTCTTGATAGCAACATTGTCTCAGGTGGACTCTGTTTGTTAGAGGCAAGTGGAAGCACGGGTCCTTTAAGAGAGGCTTCCTGACTCGGTTTTAGAAGCAAAAACCTAGCATCTTTTCTAAGAAGCCCTGCCCCAAACACTTAAGTGGTATTTTTGAGCAGCCTGTGGCATACTTCTTGGTGGTGGAATGGACCTATAAACTTTGCAGAGTTATGAAAATACACTTGGCTCCCACCTATACTTCTTTCATGAAGCTAGACTCTCAGAAAATTAAGGAATGGGGTGAAGAGAGCTGCAAAAGATGCAGCTTTAATCCTACACATATTGCTTAGCAGACTAAAGAGTCATGTGGTCAGAAAAAGATAGATACATGCAGTAAAGACAGATTCAGAAAGTATTAAAAAATCTAAATGGTTTACAGTATGTTTAAAAATATACATAGGCTTGGTAAAGAAAAGAAAAAGAATAGAGAATGTCTTTTAAAAACTAGACAAGGTACTCTGTGGACATCCCCCTGGACAAAACTGTTGTCAACAAGGATGTCTTTAGGGACCCAGCCCTAAAACGCAAGGCAAGGCGGGAAGCCAAGGTCAAATTTGAGGAACGATACAAGACAGGGAAGAACAAATGGTTTTTCCAGAAGCTTCGCTTTTAGGTATATTTTTGTTTACATCATTAAAGTTTAAAAAACAACAACAACAACAAAAACTAGAGTAGTTGGGCATGGTGATGCATGCCTCAGATTACAGCACTTGGGAAGCAGAGGTGGGCAGATTTCTATGAGTTCAAGACAAGCCTGGTCTACAAAGTGAGAGCCAAGACAGCCAAAGATACACAGAGAAACCATGTATCAAAGATGCAAAAATTAAAAAATAAAAATAAAAGAAAGACTTTTACAAAGCCATATAAAGATGAAAAATACACGGGAGTCTGAATTATGTATATTATTGTGTTTTCTTTGAATATTTGACTGTGAATGAACTAACTATAGAGAGACATTTCTTTGTACAGACTGCTAAAGTAAACTAACATATATATTTTCAAGGTATCTTAACTTCAAATTTGAGTCTAAGGATATGTTACTTTGGAAAAGAAGTTCTCCTTTTATTTCCACAGAAGGAGAGAACCTGTGGATTCCTTCCAGGCTAATGCAGTATGATTGAACAACAACCCCTAAAAGGTCTCCACGAAACCTAAAACTCCTTCACCCAACAAACAAGAGGAAGCAGTGTGGAGAAAACAATGCCCAAATTCCAAAAATGACTGTTTATAAATGTTTGTTTTCATCTAAAGGTAATTGACTATAAGTGGTTAATGGTCACAGTAAATATTTTTCTTAAAAAATGGGGAGATTATGACATAGAAATGAATACTTTACATTGATATGGACTTAGGTATATTGATACAAATTTAAGATCAATTTTGTTATATGTATATCTCTATACTTGTTTAAGGGATGATGTCTATACAGCTCATTAAAAGATATGGTGCATAATTTAAAATTACAGATTAGTAGTCATTAATAATAGTCAAATTTGTAGTCATGTTAGTTAGGTTTTTAAGTATATATAAACATTACAGTTCGATAGATATTCTTCAACATTTCAAAGAACTACAGAATATGGTATTTAAAAGATTTTGAGAACTTAGGCTTTTCTTTTTTATTTTTTTTTAATTTTATTCATTTATTTATTTATTAAGGATTTTTGCCTCCTCCCCTCCACCGCCTCCCCTTTCCCTTCCTCTCCCC
>NW_004949119.1:231888-239656 GCF_000317375.1 Microtus ochrogaster | reverse complement strand
TCCTGGGTTTTTTGTTTTTCCATATGAAGTTGATTATTGTCTTCTCCAGATCTGTGAAGAATTTTGATGGGATTTTGATGGGGATTGCATTGAATCTTTAGATTGCTTTTGGTAGAATTGAACTTAGGCTTTTCTTATCAGTGAGACATGTCTGCTTCTAGCAGCACCAATTACTTCAGAGAAGTTTATGGGCATCAAAGAAACTAGTTATAAAATTTGCCTTCAGTGTGACAAAGCTAACTTTTTGGGCAAGAAACTGCTCTTGTGTGGTCCGTTTGATGGTATGCTGTATGAACTAGACATGCAAGACCCATAGAAAAGTGACTACTGAACTTTCCCAAAGATAGGATGGTCTTTCAGGAAAGAAACTGCCAGACATTCTGCAGGACACAGAAGAAAGCAACTGATGGATTTTTCCAGTATAAAGCAGAACAGATCTTCAAATTTCCTGCTTCCCTGAAGTCTGCCAGATATTATGGGCCTACAGGCTGAATATGGATTCCCCAGTGTTACAAAAGAACTTTGGGTGACTGCCCAGGCAGCAAGATTTTCTAGAACTTTGGAAGTTACTTACAGTGCACTTCCTGCTTACTTAGGTGATATTGTATCCTTCTGGAATCTTTGATAGTGTTGAAGACTAGATAGTTATAATTATAGTTTTTATTAGTAATAATGATAAAAGATAAATTAGATATAAAACTTTAGACTCACAAAGATAAGATAGATGATAGAGTACTTTTTTAAAATTTGACAAATATAAATGGACTAAATATTATAGCTATAATTCTTACTTTATAACTGTTTTGTATGTGTAATTTTACTATGTTAAAATCACAACCTTCCTTTTTATTAGACAGAAAAGGGGAGATGATGTGAGATGTTTTTCTGTACATGTGTTGCTTTTATTGGTTGATGAATAAAGCTGTTTTGGCCAATGACAGCAGAGTAAAGTCAGTCAGGATTTGAACAGAGATATATAAAGAGAATAGGCATAGTAAAGCAGACATCTGCCAGCTTCTAAGAAAACAAGACATGCAGAAAATGAGCTAGTGTCATGGCCACATGGCAACACATAGACTAATAGAAATGGGTTAATTTAAAATATAAGAGCTAGCTAGAATATGCCTGAGCCATTGGCCAAATAGTGTTGTAATTAACATAGTTTCTGTATGATTATTTGGATCTAGGTGACCAGAAAACAAAGTGCAGACTCTGTTTACATTGGCTAGTCATACAATTATTCTAGATATCACATAGATAAGAAGTTGTGGTGGTTTGGAAGAAAATTAATCCCATAGGAAGTGGCATTATTAGGAGGTATGGCTTTGTTCAAGTAGGTGTGTCCTTGTTAAAGGAAATACACCACTGTGGTGGTGGACTTTAAGGTCTTGTATGCTCAAGCTATACCCAGAGTCATAGACTCTTGCTGTTTCTAGATCAAGATATAGAACTCTCAACTCCTTCTCCAGAACCATGTCTGCCTGTATGCCACCACATCCTTCAATGATGATAATGGACTAAACCTCTGAAATTATAGATTAATCCCAATTAAATGTTTTCTTTTATAAGAATTGATGTGGTCACAGCAATAGAAACCCTAACTAAGACAGAAGTCTACTGTATTTGTGTTTCATTTTCATAAGGGGAAAATTCTCAAACAAGTAAGAGAAAGACTACATTGCATCGGTAAATGGTAATCTCATTTATGAACCAATTTCCAGATTTGAGACAGCTTTTAGATCCAGAACCACTTGAATGGAGGGAAGCCTAGATCCCTTTGGGGAAGTGATGTGTTAGGAGCGGCGGGGCTGTGTCCGCAGCACCCCACTGCTCACAAGCTTATGCCCGAAATAACAACACACAAACTGTATTCATTTAATCACTGCTTGGCCCATTTCTATCTAGCCTCTTCTAGGCTAACTCTCGCACCTGGACTAGCCCATCTCTAATAATCTGCTGTAGCCCATAAGGTGGCTTACCAGGGAGATTCTAGCCTACGTCCATCCTGGGTCGGAGCTTCATCGCGTGTGCCTCAGAGAGCAGAGCTCTTGCCTCTGCCCGCAAGAGTGGAGCATTGTGTCTCCCGAAAGGAGAGCTGTTGAGTCTGACCTCACTTCCTCTTCCTCCCAGCATTCTGTTCTGTTTACTCCTCCCACCTATGTTTTAACCTATCAGGGCAAGCAGCTTCATTATTTAATTAACCAATGACCTTCCTCCATCAGGGAAGGACTTTGAAAAAATATTTAGTATTTTTGCCATTAGCCATTCTCTCATCCTTTACCAGAAGGACCTAAGTCCTTAACAAGGGTTTCATCACACTGGAAAAAACAATCAGAAATCCTGGGATCTATTAGATCTGATTCTGAATTGATGCTGATACTAGGAAACTCCAAGAAACACTCTAGTTGAAGTAGGAGCTCATGTAGGTCAGGTGATTATGACTAACATCTGACTCAGAGTAGATCCAGTAGGTCCCCAAATTCATCTGTGGTTATTTCCCCAGTACCAGAATGTATAATTTTGGTTGGATATATTTAAAAGTTGGCATAATTCCCATATTGATACTCAGACATGTAGAGTGAGGGATTTTATGATTAGAAAGAGTAAATGAAAACCTTAGAGTTGCCTCTGTCAGGAAAAATTGTAAGTCAAAGCCAGTATCACATCCTTGGAAAAACTTCAAAAATTAAAACCACCATAAGAACTTGAAAGATACAGGAGTGGCAGCTCCAACAACTTTCTTTAACTCTACTATCTGGCCAGTGAAAAAGACAGAGAGAGGAATTGTAGAGAATGACGGTTGACTATCAAAATCTCGATCAAGTATTGACTCTTATTGCAGATGCTGTATCAGACATGGTTCCCTACTTGAGAAGATTAACACATCTCCTGGTACATGGTGTGCACCTACTGATCTAGCAAATGCTTTTTTCTCAGTACCTCTCCATAAGGATCACCAGAAGAATTTTGCTTTCAGTTGCCTGGCCACCAGTATATCTTTACAGCTATACTTCAAGGATACCTACCTACCTACATACATACATACACTCTCTAGGGATCCTGAACATCTATCTCTGCCACAGAATTTTACATTGGTTAACTATATTGAAAATTGGAACAAGTGAACAAGAAGCAGCATCCACCTTGAACCTGTTGGTAACACATATGTATATATCAGAGGATGGGAAATAAATTTTAAAAAAATATCTCAAAGAACCAGGCGGTGGTGGCACACGCCTTTAATCCCAGCACTCTGGAGGCAGAGGCAGGTGGATCTCTGGGAGTTCGAGGCCAGCCTGGTCTACAAGAGCTAGTTCCGGGATGGGCACCAAAGCTACAGAGAAACCCTGTCTCGAAAAAAAAAAATAATAATAACTCAAAGACCTCCTTCCTCAGTGAAATTCTTAGTAGTCCAGATGCATGAGACATGCAAAAGAACTCCTTATAAGGTAAAGGATAAGCAATTGCATCTGACTTCTCATACCACCAATAAAAAAGGACAGTGTTAAGTGGGCCTATATAAATTTTGGAAATAGTACATTCCTTCCTTGGGCCTATTACTCTGTCCCATATTCCAAGTGATTCAGAAAGTTTCTTCCTCTAAGTGGGACCTGGAACAGGAGAAGGAGATTCATCAGGCCCAGGCTGCTGAGCGCAGTGTTTTATATTTAGACCATATGATATAGTAGACCCAATGATACTTTTGGTCCCAGTGGCAGATACATATGCTCTTCTTGGGACATTTGGCAGACCCTATAGGTGAACTGCAGAAGAGTTTGAGATTTTGGAGTAAGGCTCTACCATCATATGCAGACAACTATTTTCCATTTGGAAACAGCTCTTGGACCTTAATGGAAATTCAACATTTTACCTACTAATTTACCTGAACTGTTCATCATAAGTTGAGTATTATTCAACCCAACAAGTCATAAAGTAGCATATGCACAACATCAACCTATTATCAAATAAAAGTTGTATGTATGTGATTTGAAAAGAATAGGTCCTGAAGCCACAAGCAAGTTAGATGAAGAAGTTTCCCAAATGGGTATGGTTTCTATTCCCATTACAATACCATCTTCTGCCAAGTCTGCAACTGTAGCCTCATGAGGTATTCCCTATGATTGGTTGACAGAGGAAGAGATGATAAAGGCTTTATTTACTGATGGTTCTGCATGTTATACAGGTACCACTCACAAGTGGACAGCTAAGGTATTACACTTCCTCTCTGGGACAATCATGAAAGATACCAGTGAAGGGAAATCTTCACACTGGGCAAAACTTTCAGAAGTACACAGGGGCATGCATTTTATATGGAATAAGGAAATGATGAATTTATTGATTCATAGCCTGAAGCCAGAGGATTGTCTGGATGGCCTGAGATATAGGAAGAGGATGATTAAAAAATGAAAAAGACATCTGGAGAAAAATTGCATGAATAGGTTTCTGCAAATAGGCAAATGAGGTGAAGACATTTTGTATACCATGTAAATGCTCATCAAAAGGTAATTTTAGCTGAGAAGGAAGTCAATAATCAAGAAAACAGATGACCCATTCTGTGGATATTAGTCTATTTCTGCATTTCTGCCACCATTCCTGTCATTGAACAATGGGCCCATAAACAATGTGGAAACAATGACAGTAATTGGGATTACCCCTGAGCTCAAAAACATGAACTTCCACTCACCAAGCCTTACCTGGATTACTGTTGCTGAGTTCCAGATCTGCAAACAACAAAGACCAAAACTGAGTCCCAGATGTGGCATGATTTCCTAGGGTAACTAGCTAGCAACATGGTGGCAGGTTGACTACATTGAACTATTTCCTCAATGGAAATAACATTACTTCTTCCTTACTGGAGTAGATACTCTTCATGTTTTGGATTTGCCTTTCCTGCATGCAATATTTCTGCCAAAACTATTTTCCATTGACTTACAGAAAGTCTGATTATGGTATTCCACACAATATTGCTTCCTTTTTTTCTTTTAATTTGTTTAAATATTTTTCATTTATTTTGCATACTAACTGAAGTTTCCCTTTCTTCCTCTCCTCCCTCACCTTCTGACTTCTGTCTACCCTGCCCCCATACACTCCTCCTCTGTCTCCATTCAGAAAGAGGCAGGTATCCCATGGGCTTGAAGAAAACATGGCACATTAAGTTGAGGCAAGGCCTAGTCCTCCCCTTGTGTCAAGGCTGGACAAGTTAATCCAACACGTTCTCCAAAGCCAGATAAATGCCAGGAACAGGACAGGTTCTTATTTCCCTGCTAGGAGCCTTAAAAATAGACCAAGTCACCCAACTGTCACACACATGCAACAGGCCTAGGTCAGTCCCATGTACTCCTTAACTGTTACTTCAGAGTCCAAGAACTCCCAGGAGCTCAGTCATCTGCTTTTTTAAATGTTCCCCAGCATGACTCCATGTTTCATACGTTCTTTCCTCCCTTTCTTCAGCAAGACTCCCAGAGTTCAGGCCAGTGCTTAGTTTTAGATTTCTGCATCTGCTTTCATCATTACTGTATAGAGTATCTCTAATAACAATTAGTGTAGTCAAAAATCTGATTACAGTAGAAGGCCAGTTCATGCACCCTCTTCATTATTACTAAGATTCTTAGTTGGGGTCATCTTTGTGGATTCCTGGGGTTTTTCTTGGTACCAGGTTTCTTTCTCCCAAATTCCCCCTATCAATATGTCTCTTTCATTAGTTTCCCTGTGTTTCCCTGGGAAGGAGAAATATAAGAGATCTCCTGAGTAAACTGGGGGTGAGGAGATGAAGGGATAGGAACTTAAGGGAGTGGATTGAGAAGGCTGGACACAGTATTGCTTTAGACCAAGGAAATGACTTCACACCAGAGAAGTGACACAGTAGGCCCATGATCACAGAATCCACTGATCTTACCATGTTAACCACCATTCTGAAGCAGATGGCCTGATTGAAAAGTGGGATGGCCTTTTAAAGACACAGTGGCAGTGTCAATTAGTTGGTAGCATCCTGAAGGTCTCGAATAGTGTTCTCCAAAAGGTGGTGTATGTTTTGAAAAAACATCTAGTATATGGTATGGTTTCTCCCCTAGGCAGGATTCACAGACCCAGAAATCAAAGGACCCAAAAGAGAACAATTATACTCATCCTAGTGATGCACTAGGAAAACTCTTGGTTCCATAACCTTAAGTTCTGTTGGCCTAGAAGTTTTGTTTCCCAGGTGGAAAAGTGCTGGAAGGAGCCACAACAAATATTCCATTGAATTGTAACCTCAGATTCCCCATTGGCCACCTTGAGCTTCTGATGCCTTTTATCCAATAAGCTAAGAAAGAAATAACAGTGTTAGAAGATGACATTAATCCAGATTACCATGGTAAAATTGGATTGCTTCTCCAAAAAGGAGGTAAAGATGATTCCCAAAGTGCAGGAAATCCTTTAGGGCATCAATTGAAGCTACCATGCCCTGTGATTAAAGTCAATAGGAAACAACAGTCTAATCTGGGCAGGATGACAAAAGTCTAAAGCCAATAAGGAGTGGATATATGGTTGACTCCTCCAGGAAAAGAGCTAAGACCTGCTAAGATGCTTAGAGGGTGGCAGAAATATAGATTTGCTTGTAGAAGAAAGTCATTACAAATACCAGCTAAGGCTACTTTCTGGTTGCAGATAAGAGGACTATAATTGACATGAGTGTTTCTGTCATATTTTTAAGAATTCATTTGTACGATTTTTGTTGGGTTTTCCTCAATTTCTTTATAATGTGATATAGCATCAACTGAGAGAATTTCAATGGTTATCATATTTAATTTGAAATAGTAAAAGAATGACACTTAAGAGACACTGTTGAAGATGGAAGTTACAAAAGAATCCCACACTACCTCAGAATTGCATATAATAAAGGATTATTTTTTTAGGGGTAGACTCACAGATCGCAGTCCTTTGCATGAACCAGGAACAGAAACTGAATCCAGCAACCAGGAGAGAGAAAGCAAGCATGTATTTTCCTTTGGCATTTATAGTATAAGAGGCCACACCCAAGTGGGTTTGTATCTTAAAGGCTACTGGCTAAAGAATTTCCTATAGCACCTTCACCATTTGTTTAAATAAGAGTCCTAAACCTAATACAAAAGTATATATAATAAGAACAAATATCAAGTATAAAAATTAGAATGACAACCAGCATAAACAATATTAAACAAGGAACACATGCTAAATGTTTCAATAATCATTCTGTCCTAAGGATTCTAAGTCTTGAATTAGAAATGGCTTGACTAAATCATAAGAAAAAAGTAGTGATGACTATCTAATCTTATCCCCTAAGAAGGGAGATAATTTTACTTGAGTAGGCATGAAGACAATCAAGCAGCTTCCAAAATATGCAGTAGATGACAAAGACATCTGGCTACATGGGCAAACACCTAAAGTCTCTCTTGCAAAGTTGAAGCAATCAACTTTGTTTTACAGGCCTAGAGTAACTTGCAGACCATCTTCTGAGGCAGGAAAGTTTCCAGAACCATTTAACCCTGTCTTGGCAAGGTTTGGCAGCCTTTCCCCCCGCATCCTGCTTGTCCTTTTTGGATATCATGCAATTTGTCAGTGCCATGTCAGAGGCATGAGCACATTCTTGCCCAAAGGCCAGTTTTGCCAAGATGAAAACAAGCTCCAAATGGAGTGTCTTCCATGCTCAACATTCTCTTAGAAAAAGATCAGTGGGCACAGGAGATCGCTTCCTATGTATAACCCCAGCAGCACAGGCATTAAGGGCAATATTGAATAAATGGGACCTACT
>NW_004949119.1:223896-225508 GCF_000317375.1 Microtus ochrogaster | reverse complement strand
ATTAGCATTAAGAAAAATCAAGATTAATAAAGCATTATGCAATCTATTTCTATGGGTAATTTATATCCCTTTCTATTTTTAACATATCTTTTACAGTTTGATTGGATCTTTCCATAACTGGTGACATGTAGAATTGTTTGATATACCTGTAATATGCTGTATATTATAATAAGCAAAAAAGTGTTTAATTTTCTTAAAGACATATGCTGGACCATTGTCTTTATTTATGCAGGTATAGCTATGATGGCCATAACTTCTAATAAATGTGTGATTACTGAATCAGCGTTTTCTGGGCTCAAGACAGTTGCCCATTGAAAACCTGAATAAGTGTCAATGATATGGTGTATATATTTTAATTTTTCAAATTCTGATATGTAGAACACATCCATCTGTCAGATTTTATTCTTTTGAGTACCCTTTGGTACTCTCTGCAGGTAGTAGTGTTTGGTTATAGAAAGAGCAAGTAGGACATTTCTTTATAATCTCCTTAGCTTGTTGCCATGCAATAGAAAACTCTTTCTTTAAACCTTTGCTACTGACATGATGTTTTCTATAAAATTCTGAGGCCTTCAACACAGTTCCAAACTATAATCAGTCAAGTTCTGCATGGCTTGTGCTAGAGGACCTGGTATACCTGTACAAGATTGGATTTGTTTTTGTATATGAGACAAAGCCTATCCCTGATTATATCTTGAAACTGAATAAATAATGAAGTCAATTCTGTATCATCTGATATAAATTCTGTAGTCTTACTATCCAAAACAATTCTTTCTGCATATTGAAAACCAGTAACTATATTGAGAGGTTCTTTAAAATCCCTTAGTTCCATGAAGAGAGCATATAGCACTGACTTTTGGACATAATTATAAGGGTTTTGTTCCTCCTTACTTAAATCTGATTTGTAACTTGCCTTTCCTGACTTATTGGTATCAGAATAAAATGTATGGGCTATAGTTATTAGTGTGATGTACAATTTGAGGATGAATCTCAGTAGCTCTTTATAAGGTTAATTCTATCACTTTTGGAATAGTTGCTATTAATTTCTCCTAAACATTAGCATGAGCCCTTTGCCATGGTTCATTGTCTTCCCACAATTTTTTATTCCATCCATAGTAAAAGGCACTCTTATCTCTGCTGGGTCTAAACCTGTTAATTGATGGAGTCACAATTTTCCTTTTATAATTAATTCAGAGACATTTTCCACATCAGTTTTTAATTTTTTACTTTGTTTATGCTGTAAAAATATCCATTCTAAGGTTATATCATAGCTCTGCATTAAAATTCCTGTATGGGAAATTCTTGAAGACAATATGACTAGAATGCAGTTAAGATTTGGATTAACTCCATCCACATGTGCCTCCTGTAATTTCTCTTTAATCATACCCAGTTCTTCCTCAGATTCAGCTGTTAATTCCCTAGGACTGTTTAAATATTTGTCACCATCTAAAGTTTTGTTTAAATGAATTATTAGATCAGATGTTATCCTAAGCTGGTCATAGACTGGAAATGTCTCCTTACAATCTTTGAAAGTCATTAAGAGTCCACAATTGGTCTCTCCTAATTTGTGTCTTTTGTGTTCTAATTTTCTATAAACATATTTTAAAACGGCTGA
>NW_004949119.1:208064-222866 GCF_000317375.1 Microtus ochrogaster | reverse complement strand
TGGGCAGCAGAGGAGAGGGAGCCTAAAATGGCCTTCTCCCATTGCCACACTGATGAGTATCTTGCATATCACCATAGAACCTTCATCTGGTGATGGGTGGAGATAGAGACAATGACCCACATTGGTGCACTGGACTGAGTTCCCAAGGCCCAGATGAAGAGCAGAAAGACGAAGAACACGAGCAAGGAAGTAGGGACTGTGTGGGGTGTGTCCACCCAAGGAGACAGTGGGAATGATCTAATGGGAGCTCACCAAGGTCTGCTGGACTGGGTCTGAATGAGCATGTGATCAAACCGGTCTCTCTGAATGTGTCTGACAATGAGGGTGGACTGAGAAGCCAATGATAATGACACTGGGTTTTTAATCTACTTCATGTATTGTCTTTTTGGGAGCCTAGTCTGTTTGCACGCATACCTTCCTAGACCTGGATGGAAGGTGGGGCCTTGGACTTCCCACAGGGCAGGGCATCCTGACTTCTCTTAGGACTAGAGAGTGAGGGGGATGTAAAGAGAGAGAGGATGGAAGTGGGAGGGAAATGGGAGGATTAGAGGAGGTGGAAATTTTTAATAAATAAAAATATATACATATATAAAAGAAACAGAGTAATAAAAAAGCTATGTAAATTGGAAAATACACAGAAAGTCTGGATACTGTGTTATTGTGTTGTTTTTCAATTGTTTGACTGCTGAGGAATGGGCAACAGCTGCCAAAAGACATTTGATTACAAATGTTGCTGAATTAGACCAGCCTATATATTTTAAAAATAGCTTGACTTCAAAATTTAAGTCAAAACAGTTGGGGAAAAGGTTCCGCTTCTATTTCTGTATGAAATGAGATGGTGTAGATTCATTCTGGGTTAAGAAAAATTAGATTTAATTGAGGAAGACCCCTTGAAAAATCTCTTATAGGAGTGGATGGCACAGATGATTCGAAGTCTCAAAGTGCCTTTGCTGCACTTTCCTCTGAGTTCTACATCCAGAACAGCATTAAGGTTACTGGTTGAGGTGATCCAGCCTCACAGAATACTCTAGTCAAGATTGGACCATAATCGTAAATTTTCTCAGGGTTCCCCTGTGGGAGTCCCCTCTGTGTGTTGCTTTTCTTGGTTAATGAATAAAGAAACTGCTCTGGCCTGTCGACAGGGCAGAATTTAGGTAGGCAGGGAAGACAGAAGTAAATGCTGGGAGAAAGAAGGGCAGAGTCAGAGAGACACCATGAATCTGACACTAGAGTAAGATATGCTGTTGAAACTTAGCTGGTAAGCCACTGCAACTTGGCAATACACAGATTAATAAAAATGGGTTAAAGTAAGATGTATGGTTAGCTAATAAGAAGTTAGAGCTAATGGGCCAAGCAGTGATTTAATTAATACAGTTTCTGTGTGGTTATTTCAGGGCTAAGCTAGCTGGGTAGCCAGAATGAACAAGCAGGTTCTCTTCTACATTCCCTAAAGAATACCTGCACCCCCAATCATTAAAAAGTAGCCTAGAAAACTACAACCATATTCCCAAAAACTGGATTATGGGTATTTGTCTTTGTTTAGAGTATTGGTTATGAGCTGTAATGGATAATGGTCAGGGAAAAAGCTAAACAAAGGAGATTAGATCCAGAGTTCTTGTTTTGAAAAGAATAATTGGGGAAATGCTGTGGGATAATGGTCTTGCACACTATAAAGATTTGTCACTTGTATTAGTTTAATAAAATGCTGATTGGTCAGTAGCCAGGTGGGTGACTAAACTAATAGAAGTCTGGGAATTCAGAGACACAATCCAAGGGAGATGCAGAGGCAGCAAGATGAGAATGCCTCACTGAGAAAAGGTACCAAGCCTTGTGACTAAACATGGATCAGAATTATGGGTTAATTTAAATTGTAGAAACTAGTTAGTAATAAGCCTGAACAATAGCACAAACAGTTTGTAATTGATATAAGTCTGGGAATTCAGAGACACAATCCAAGGGAGATGCAGAGGCAGCAAGATGAGAATGCCTCACTGAGAAAAGGTACCAAGCCTTGTGACTAAACATGGATCAGAATTATGAGTTAATTTAAATTGTAGAAACTAGTTAGTAATAAGCCTGAACAATAGCACAAACAGTTTGTAATTGATATAAGCCTCTGTGTGCTTATTTGCAACTGAAGTCTGTGGGACCAGGCAGAACAGAAACTTCCATCTACGTATTACGATCATATGAAGCATACATACTATCCTTGAGTGACGGAACTTAGCCAACTGGTAAGATTAGTGGTAACTGATCACTAACAATGTGCCACCTATTCATTATCTGCTGTATATTGCATACTGGATATGATCTACTTTATACAGTCACCAAGTTGAAATGCAAAACCATAGTCCATTATCAGGTAGAAATGAAGTATATATGACTAAGCCCAAAAAGATCTGGAAGATAGAAGTAAATTACTTAAAGAAGCTGTGCAAATGCCTGCCAACCCTACTTCTGCTATAATACCTTATATCTGCATGGATACTTATATTATTTCATGGGGTGTTCCCGATGATAGGCTAATGAAAGAACAACTTGACTTAGGTCAGGACAGTGTGTGTGTGTGTGTGTGTGTGTGTGTGTGTGTGTGTGTAAATATTTTATCACATTATATGGAATCTAAATAGATAATTTGGACAGTTTAGATAATAGGTGATACAATGTCCAACGTAGACACCTTATGCCCTCCAGTGCTAGGAATGGGTTACAATGTGTTTAATCATTGCTCAGAGGGGTCCCACAAACCTCACCCAAAAATTACAGGCTAATATCAAGGCTGTTAGCATGAGCTTCTTAAATTGAAGCTACATTACCACCTAGGTAGCAAGACACTGGAGAATTATGCCCTGGTTTCTAGAATGCTGTATATGCTCTGGATCAACATCAAACCTATAGTATTGTTTTTCCCATACTCTTTGTTTGTGAGTTCAATATTAAATGGTAAAAGTGGACTTGTACCAATCATGGCCCCTGTGGCATTTTTTAGGCTGCCCAAAATGTTTTGCTTTAACAGGTAAAATGAACTAGAAGCTAAGCCTTCACTTGGGCCATTTGCAGCCTCCTGATTCTCTTGAATCAACAGTCTAAGAAAAGACTTACAATGTTAGCATTGGAGAATTACCAAGACTATGAGTGTCAAATTGTCAAATATCAGAATATTAAAGTTGATGGGAAACTATAACAACTAAATCCAAACAAGATAATAAATGATGGCCAGACACATTAAAAATGAAAGTGTTAGTCATATCTCAAAGTCAAATGCCAATACACACAGACATACACAGGAGATTATATATATATATATATAAAATTAAGTACAAATTTTATTGATAAAATAGATAATTATGTGAAAATGATTGATATTCTAGAAGTATAAGTTCTCACAAGGCTTTGTAAAGTGTAAAAAAACTAAGAAATTTATCACTATCAGAAAAGCTTTAAACAAAATGCTTCTTAGAGTTTCCACAGAATCAAAAGTATAACTACTACCATTAAAACATGGAAAAATACAACTGTATCAATAGAGTAGATATACAAAAGAGAGAAAATAAGTGTATCTTCTTTATACAGAAAAAAGGTGTTTTTTCAATAATGTATAATAAGTGAACTGACTCCCAAAATATACCCTCTGACTTCCACATGCATTGTGTGGTGCATAGGTACACATGCACATAAGCACAAACACATAAAAAATAGACAGACAATCAGACAGACAGACAGACAGGCAGGTAGATAGATAGATAGATAGATAGATAGATAGATAGATAGATAGATAGATAGATAGATAGATAGATGATAGATTAGATAAAAATAGATGTGATCAATAATAAAATTATATGCTTACATGAGACTCATTTTAGTCGGGTGTATATGTGTATAATCAAACTCTTTTAAGAGAATCTATTGCTTATATGAGACTCATTTTAGTCGGTGTCTATGTGTATAACCACAGTTGGAAAGCAGAAGCCAGAGGATGAGGATTTTAAAGTCAGTTTTAGCTTCACAGTAAGTTAGAGGCCAGCCTGCTAATTTCTGATTCTGTAATTTGGATTCTCATTTTCTTTCCTTTGTTTAGTTGGGCTAAGAGATTGTCAGTTTTATTTATTTTTTCAAAGAAACAGCTCTTTTATGCATAGACTTTTTCATTTTGTTTTCCTTCTATTTTATTAATTTTGTTCTGATTTTTATTATAACTGTGCTGTTGGGTGGGTGTGGATATGGTTTATTCTTATTTTTCCAAATTACTGAGTTAGATCATAAAGTCACTAATTTATACTTTTTCTAATTTCTTAATATAGCTTTCAGAGCAATAAATTTCCCTCATACAACTGCTTTTAATGTATCCTAGTGATTCTGTTGTATTCTGCATTCATTTTCATCCAGCTTCAGGAAATCTTCTTTTTAATTCTTGATGTCTTCTTTGACAAGTCCATCATTCAGCAATGCATTGTTTAATTTCCATGAGTGTGATAGTTAATGTTGGTTGTGAACTTGACTACATGTGACAACAGTTAAGCATAAGTAGCTGGGTACAGTTGTGAACCAGAAATTAATATCACACCTTTGGAGAAAATACAGAAATTAATTCTACTGTCAAGAACTTGAAAGATGCAGAGGTAGGTGTTCCCTCTTCATCTTCCTTTAGATCCCTGTTATGGTCACTGTTCTGTTGCAGTGAAAAGGCACCATCACCAAAGAAACTCATAAAAGAAAGTATTTAACGTACAGCTTTCTTACAGTTTCAGAAGTTTAGTCCATTATAATCATTGTGGGGAAGATGCCACTAGAGCAGTAAATGAGAACTACATCCTGATTCACAAGCAGAGAGAGAGAGAGATACAGAGACAGAGACGGAAAGAGAGAGATAGAGGAGACAGAGACTGGCATGGGCTTGTGAAACATCAAAGCCATGCCTAGTGATATACTCCTCCAACAATGCTATGCTTACTCCAACCAGGTTACATCTCCTAGTCCTTATAAGCTTTTCAAAGTGTTTCACTACCTGGTGACAAAAATTCAAATGTATGAGCTTATGAGGGTGATTCTTATTCAATTGACCCAGACACTAGGAATCATGCCTATAGCAGGCTCATTTATTCAGCAATAAGGAGAGCCTTTTATATCCTCCTTCCAGTGCCCAGGCTTCCTTTGACATTTCATGGTTATCCCTCGTTGACTAGGCAGTGTCAGGATGTCTGACAGTGCCTGTTGCTAGGCCCTTAGGCAAGCTATAGGTTGGCTCATCTCTAGGCCTGGCAGGTCTTCTCATCCTACAACCACAGTCCCCTATCTTGTCTGTGCATATGGATCATGGAGAATGACAGTTGACTATCAAAGACTTAATTAAGTATATTAATGTTTATTAGTATATTAAATACTAGATACTGTGTACTTACTTGAGCAGATTAACACACCTCCTGCTGCACAACATGCAGATATTGATATAGCATTGCCTTTTTCTCAGTACGTGTCCAAAAGAACTACCAAAAACAATTTGCTTTCTGTTGGCAAGATCAGCAGTATATCTTTACAGTTTTACTTCAAGGGTATACTTACTTTCCATCCTGGTCATAACTCATTTCACAGTGGTCTTGATCACCTGTCTCTTCCACAAAATATAATACTGGTATATATTGACATTATGCTGATTGGACAAAGTAAACAGGAGACAGGAACTACTTTAGAGATGTTGACAAAACATATTGCATCAAAGGATGGGAGATACATACAACCAAAATCCAAAAGCCTACTATCTCCATGAAACTTTCAGGAGTCCAGAGTGTGGATTATGTAGAGATATTCCTTCTTAGGTAAAGGATAAGTTATTGCACCTGCCACTTCCACCATCCAGAAAGCAGCATAATATTAAGCAGCTTCTTTGGGTTCTGAAGACAGCACATTCCTCAGGCATATTACTCTAGTACATATACTAATTGACCTGGAAACTGATAGTTATGAGTAGGCCTTGGAGCAAGAGAAAACTCTTCAGAAAGTACAGGCTGATTTTCAGGGTGCACTACCATTTGGACCATTTATCCAACAGACCTAATTGTACTTGTGGCATCAGCAACAAATACGGATACTGTTTGGAGCCTTTGGTAAACAACTATAGCAAAACACAATGGAGATATTTGGGATTTTGGATTAAGGCTCAACTAATATCTGAAGAAATATGTTCTTCATTTGAAAAACAGTTCTTTCTTGGAATGCTTTGGGGCTTTAATGAAAACTGACCACTTGAAAAGGGGTCAACAGATTACTATGAGACATGAGATGTTCATTCTCAGCTGGGTAATATCTGACCCCCCAAGTCATAAAATTGGTTGTTCACAGGGATATATAAATTGTCAAGCCTGAGCAAGCTTTAAAGGCACAAAAAAGTTACTCGAGGAAGTTTCCCTAATGATTACGGTTCCTACTGCCATTTTTTCTTTTTTTTTATTACTTTACAAATAATGCCATTCAAAATTTCCACTTCCTCCCCTCCTCCCACTTCTCTCCCACTCCCCCCTCACCCTCCCACCTGTCCTCCTCCAGTCCTAAGAGAGGGCAGGGTACCCTGCCCTGTGGGAAGTCCAAGGCCCTCCCCTCTCCATCCAGGCTTAGGAAGGTGTGCATCCAAATAGACTAGGGTCCCAAAAGACCAGTACACGCAGTAGAAACAAATGCCAGTGCCATTATCATATTGGCTTCTTAGTCTGCTCCAATTGTCAGCCACATTCAGAGGGTCCAGTTAGATCCCAGTCCCAGTTCAGCTGGATTTGGTGAGCTCCCATTAGATCAGGCACACTGTCTCAGTGGGTAGACCAACTCCAGGCGATCCTGACTTCCTTGCTCATCTTCTCCCTCCATCTGCTCTTCAACTGAACCTTGGGAGCTCAGTCCTGTGCTTCGATGTAGGTCTCTGTCTCTATCTCCATCCGTCACTGGATGAAGGTTTTATGATGATATTCAAGATAGTCAACAGTCTGACTATGGGACAAGGCCAGTTCAGGCACCCTCTCCTCCACTGCTCAGGGTTCCAGCTGGGGACATTTCAGTGGACACCTGGGAACCCTTCTATAGTCAAGGCTCTTGCCAATCCCAAAATGGCCCCCTTAATTAAGATATCTTCTTCCCTGCTCCCATATCTGCCCTTCCTCTTTCTCAACCATCCCATTCCCCCAAGCTTTCCCCAGGCTTCTCCTTCTCCCTTATCTCTCCTCCTCTCCCTTTCCCCCCATCCCAACAACACCCCCATGTTCCCAACTTTTGCCTGGAAATCTTGTCTGCTTCCAATTTCCAGGAGGACCTATATATATATATATTTTTCTTTAGGTTCACCTTATTACTTAGCTTCTCTGGGATCATGAACCATAGGCTCAGTATCCTTTGTTTATGGCTAGAATCCACTAATGAGTGAGTACATACCATATTCATACTTTTGAGTCTGGGTTATCCTACTCAGGATAGTGTTTTCTATTTCCATCCATTTGCATGCTAAATTCAAGAAGTCATTGATTTTACCACTGAGTAGTACTCTAATATGTAGATGTGCCACATTTTCTTTATCCATTTTTCAGTTGAGGGGCATTTAGGTTGTTTCTAGGTTCAGGCTATTACAAATAATGCTGCTATAAACATAGTTAAATAAATGCTTTTGAAGTATGATAGGGCATCTCTTGGGTATATTCCCAAGAGTGGTATTGCTGGATCCTGAGGTAGATTGACTCCCAATTTTCTGAGAAACCATCACACTGATTTCCAAAGTAGTTGCACAAGTTTGCATTCCCACCAGCAATGGATGAGTGTTCCCCTTACTCCACATCCTCTCCAGCATAGGTTATCATTGGTGTTTTTGATTTTAGCCATTCTGAGAGGTTTAAGATGCTATTTCAAATTTGTTTTGATTTGCATTTCCCTGAAAGCCAAGGAAGTTGAACATGACCTTAAGTATCTTTTGGCCATTTGAACTTTTTCTGTTGAGATTTCTCTGTTTAGTTCAGTATCCCATTTTTTTAATTGAGTTATTTAGAGTTTTAGTGTCTAGTTTCTTGAGTTCTTTATATATTTTGGAGATCAGACCTTTGTCTGATGTGGGGTTGGTGAAGATCTTCTCCCATTCAGTAGGTTGTCTTTTTGTCTTAATGACTTTGTCCTTTGCTTTACAGAAGCTTCTCAGTTTAAGGGGGTCCCATTTATTTATTGTTGCTCTTATTGTCTGTGCTACTGGGGACTATTGATACTATTAATTCTTTCCTTTAGTTGTATTTTGTATAGCACTTCTGGATTCTATGTGTGCTAGTCATCAGGGAGGAAGCCTCCTGGTCAATTACAGATGGTTCCCACAAGACATATGTCCAAAATATGTGATGCCCTCAGCAATAGGGATTTACCATTGAAGTTTATACCAGAACTTATGACTTCTATTTAATTACAACTAGAGTCCATTGATCACTTTTTCATTTATCTCACTTACTACTATTCAGTCATTGAATAGTCATGAAGTAAGTGATGACAAGACTCTTTACCCAGTTGATACAATAGTGTTGACTAAGCTATCACCTATGTACTTTCTGTAATACTACACTCAATGGAAAAAAGAGAAGAGACAAACATGCACTTGCCTCCTCTTGAAATTTGTCTTTAGTATTTTTGAGCCTGGTCTATAAAGATGAAAGAATAGATTAAGTCACTATATATTTTGGCATATTTTTTCTCATTTGTGGATTCTAGATATACAACACATATATGAAAAAAGAAGGAAGACTAAAATAAATATGGAGATACAAGAGAGAAAGCATAAAGGAGTCAAAAGGGCGATTTGATATGCAAATAAGGTCAAAGTATATAACAAACTTAAATTTTCTTTAAGAAATTTATTACTAAGTGCAACAAATATACACAAACAGACAAAACTGAAAAAGAAACTAAGAGGTCTATTTTAGGACTTGTAAAGTGTGGTGATGAGAATAAAATATGGAATTAAAAGTGTGAATGTGTTTGTTAAATATCTATACTATTGAATCTATTTTTCTCTCAAAAGCATATCTTCTACCAATTCTGATTCACTTTACTTCTTCTACAGCAATTACTTTATAAAGAGCCATATAGGAAGCCAAGGTTATTAGATATTTGAAAAGGTGACATGTTGAGGAAAGGCCACCCTGACACATTGTATGAGTGCAGGACTCTTAACTAGGTTCAATCTGTGGAGCTGTGAGGTAAAGTTTAGGACTGAAAAGGTTACCCAGGAATAAGTTACCTGCCTACACACTCATTGTCTAGCTTCAGAGACTTATTTTCCAGATGATCTATCTACCTTGAACATTTTCTTTAAAAGTACCTTGCTGCCACATCCTTAAACATTTTTTTCATATTTTTTTGGAAATTTAATGCTTAAATTTGTTTTTAATGTGTTTTATATAAATTATAGATATAAAATCATCATTTATTCCCAGTTAAAAATTTAAACAACTCATATCAGATAAAATTTAAAACATTTCCACTAATATCTTCAAATATGTGAACAAAGACAAAATACACAAACCAGACTTAAAACTTCTTAACTGTGTTTACTTGTAATTGAAAACATAGTAAGACTGACCTGTCAGACACAATCTACTTATTTTATCTTTTCCATACAGTTATGGAATACATTTAAATATAAGATAAAGTTGCAAACTATAATACTTGTTTAGAAAAACACAGATACATGACTGTAGCAAAAACTGTATAAATGAACCCAGACTGAATAATTGGCACATATTTAATACTTGAGAAATTCACACATTTTTCTAATATAGAACTAGGTCATGCAAGTTCAAGTAGGAGCATTCATCTCAAATTCAGCTCCTGCACTTTGTACTTTTTTAACAGAATAACAAAAATATCAACATTATAGTTCACTATTTATCACTGCTAGATATATTACACATCTTTTAATTAATTTCAACATCAGTAGTATTAAGATTGCTACAAATCTATAGATGAAGAAACTGAGTTGCAGAAGAAGAACAAAGTTCTTAGATTGCAATTCTGACATAATAAACTGATATTATCTAATTATGGAATAGACATATCTCAAGGACAAAGAACTGGATAAAGTAGATAAATTGGCCTCCAGGACCCAACAAGGGCTGGAAACACAAGAGGCGCTTAACAATTAATTATTGAACTATACACTGGTATATCAGAGCTACAATTTATATTTTAAAATAAAGATAATTTTATAGAAATCAGGCAAAAGTATCTTTCCATACTTTTTATCTATTTTTTTAACCTGAGGCAATAAGGAGTTTATAATTTGCTTAAAAAAACTAGTTCTTAAATTAAATGTGTACTTTGACATCTACTTTTAATGCTACCTTTCTTTATAAACTGCTACACACTATTTAACTTCAAGATGCTAACATTTTGTCTTTGAAGTTGCTTTCATGTAAGCATGTTACACTTTGAAAGGAAAGAGATTATGATTTTACATAATCCTAACATTCTAGGCCTCTGGTGATGATTTGCTCACGTAACTCTTAAGTCATAACCATTAAGTCAGGAGAGACGATCTCATTGTACGTCAGAATACTCAACATTCTAACTGAGCTTAACCACACATGTCAGCATACAAATGGGAGTGGAAACATTTCTATCACATGTTTGAACAGACCACAGTTTTTAAAAATTACAAACAGCACAAGATCAGAGCATGAAGTGCGGCTTTGCTAGTGTTTTTCCCAGCATGAAGCTGCTGTTCAGAAGCACAATGATCAAAATTAGGACACAGTTGAGGTAGTTTAAGGAAAATGGAAATGGCATGTCTACTTTTTACAAAATATTACCATAAAATTTTAATCTAGGGCTGGAGAGATTACTCAAAGGTTAAGAGCTGTGACTGTTCTTTCAGAGGACCCAGGTTCAATTCCCAGTATCCACATAGCAGCTCACAACTCTCTGTAACTCCAAGATCTGACACTCTCACACAGACAGACAGAAATGCAGATGAAACACCAATGTACATAAAATAAAAATAAATTATAAAAAGTTGTAATCTACTTTCCATAATTCTCATATTAAATATAAAAAGGAAAAAAGTGGTAAATTGTATCTTCCAAAATCTGTTTCAGTAATCCTTGTTGGTTTCCATCAATCTTCTTTGCTTCTTAACATGATTGATAAAAATTATTAAAAAGAAAAAAATAAAAATTTTCTATGCCTTTGGTTCTTTAGCAGTTTGGAAAATGGATTGCCTATTTTATTTCCAAAGATCATGTTAGAAAAATAATCTACTTGATATTATTAGTAGAAAACCAAATTAGGTAAAAATGAATTCTAATTTTTTTTAATTATTACATCTTTTCTTCTCACTAACCATGTAATATTGAAAACTACATGTAAACTTACTAAAATGGTAATAATAGCTTGAACTATTTTATTTTTAGAACTTTAAGTGTATTCATGAATTCAACAGACAACAGTATACTCACACAATAAAGTTTAATAGCAACTTTATATATCTGTTATATATATCATTTAGAGTTAATTTTTTACAAGCCAGTCTATTTAAGTGGTCTACTCTCTATGATTTAAATAACACAGATTCAATTTATTATTTAATCATCTGATAGCAGTAATCTGTGCACTAAGCATCTTTATTGTTAAAGTTTTAATCTGTTTTGTTCAAAATTGTCTTAGTTTTCAATTTGACTCTCTGCTTAAAATTGCTTAGCATTATTTAAAAGAATTATTTCACAATATAAAATTTCCCAATAAAATTTTCTAACATTATGAATAAAGCTTCCAATGCTCCAAATTCCTAAATAAAGTTTGAAATTAAGTTTATAATTAAGTTTGAAATTAGGTACAAACCATAAAATATCACAAGACAAAGAGGACTGCTCTGGATTAGAAAACATTCCATATTAAGCTTCTTGCAGAGTATTAATCCTCATATGTATGTGTATAGATTTTTATGGATACATTAAAATGAATCTATTTAAAAAATTCTGGCAATATAACTTTCCTATGAAGTCACATTATAGACTTTAACACATCATCAAATTGATCCATGATCACAAAAAGCTAGCAAACAGCACTGACTTCGAAGCAAGCTGTTGCGTATCTCCCAACCCCAACTTCTGAGTATCATGAACTTAGTTCAAATGATTTGAAAATTAAATTTGAAGATTATAACTTAATTATCTGCTATTCTGTTGGAGAACCTGGCCTCACTTTAGGATCTCTGCAGGCTTCTTACTGTATAACGTGGAGTTGTTTTCCCAAAGGGGAAATAGTGGTGACTTATTTTTTTCTTCACTGCTGCCCTCACTTCCTGGTTTCTTAAAGTATAGATAAGTGGATTCAAGAAAGGGGTGAAGATGGTATAGAAAACAGAGAGAATTTTATCCACCAAAAAGTTTGTGAAGGGCCACACATAAATAAAAATGCAAGGTACAAAGAACATTAGCACAACTATGAAATGTGAAGTGCAGGTGGAAAGAGCCTTAGATGTTCCAATTGAGGAGTGGTCTCTGATAGTTACAAGCACCACAATATAAGAGATGAGCAAAAGCAGAAAACTTATAAGAGCAATAACACCACTGGATGAGACCATGAAGATACCAAGAACATATGTATCTATACAAGCCAGCTGGATTACCAAAGGAAGATCACAAAAGAAACTGTCTACTACATTAGGACCACAGAAGGGTAAATACAGAACAAAAATTAATTGGCTCATTGTATGTAAGAAGCCTACCATCCAAGAAGTTACCACGAGCCCCAAACACATTTTTTGGCTCATAAGTGTTGAATAGTAAAGAGGCTTACATATGGCAACATACCTGTCAAAAGACATGGAAATCAGCAGCACAATTTCAGTTCCAGTGAAAAGATGCAAAAGAAAGATTTGGGAAATGCATCCCTCAAAAGAAATGGTCTTGTGGTGAGCAAAGAAGTCCATGATCATCTTTGGTGTGGCAAAGGAGGAGAGGCATATGTCAATCAGAGAGAGGTTGCTGAGCAGGAAGAACATGGGGGAGTGGAGTTGTGAAGTGGAGAAGACAGTGAACAGAATGAGGCAGTTCCCAAGCATTGTAACTAAATAGAAAATGGAAAATGTCACAAAGAAGAATATCTGAAGCTTGGGAGAATCAGTGAGTCCAAGTAGCACAAATTCCAGTACTCTGGAAGAGTTAAGCCTCTCCATCTATCCGTAGACTCTGCTCTGTAGTCATAAAAGACACAAAATTACAGTGTGGGGTACATATAATATGAAGAACTTACGACATTACTTAGTAATTATCTAGATCACTGGTTACATAGAGTCTATCCGAAAACGCTCTTATCTGGGAGATGTTTTTCTTTGCGGACCACTTAAACAACTGATGCTCGATGACGCTTGAGAAGCGCAGCTTCTTAAATTTGTCCAGCAGGCAAACACGGCACATATAGCCTCCACAACACACCTGTCTAACTGCACCTTTGCTTCAGGATGCACATTTGTAGAAAGATATGTTAAGTTTGTTTGACTTGCTAAATAAAACATATAGAAAATAAATCTGAGCTCTCAAAGTTTTTTCTTATGCAGAAGTGGAATTATTTTGAATCAACAATTTTGGCAGTGTGTTTAATTAAAAACTTAAAGAATGTGATGATTTAAAAAAATTACTAGATACCCTATGAGAGTGACAAATTACTTTCTTTATTTAATCTTATGAAATTATTAGTGACAAAAAGTACACTTTAAACACTTGAGAGGTAATATTAGCTTATATCGTGTTATAATCTATCCTTTTTTTGCTCTATGCAACACAAAGTTAGTGTATTAAACTGTGATAAGATGTTCAGAAACATATTTTCAGAACTTGGGATCATTTTTAGATTAGTTTTTCCATTTAGAATCCTCCTACATTATGAAAACTTTATAATATACTCACATCTATCATATTATCAAAAGCTTAGTACAAATGAAATAAAAATTGGTCCAGGTTGATGAAGGCTAATCTGAAAGGTGAGGATTGCCCTAGTCGATTAGTTTTTCCATTTAGAATCCTCCTACATTATGAAAACTTTATAATATACTCACATCTATCATATTATCAAAAGCTTAGTACAAATGAAATAAAAATTGGTCCAGGTTGATGGAGGCTAATCTGAGAGGTGAGGATTGCCCTAGTCACTCAGTGTGCTGTAGAATGTTGCCTAAAGGAAGTGTCACTGACATTTTTGCAAAGTGTATGCCTATTAGAAAAATTTATCAAGCATAAATCAAACAAGTAAACAAAAAGCTAATGTTATTTCATCTCAGTTAGATAGGAACCATCTGTATGGAACAAATACAACATCTTTTTCAGTTAAACCACTTTTTTAAAGTAAAATTATGAGTACTTTGTTACATTAAATCATTTGAGAATTTCCACTAATTTTATTTATGTTTTAATAATAATTTAGCTACTAACATATATGTTGATACATCTAATTTTATAAATTATCCATCTTTGGAAATGTGATTTTTACTTCTTAGTTTCTGTATAAGTTTTCTAAGTACACCAAAGGTGATTAAAATTTAAACAAGGTGGCTCTGTGTCAAGAAACTTAAAGTATCTTTCAATAGTAACCTTTAAGTCATTCTTAATAATATACGTAGAAGAGAATGAGGTCTTTGTCATAAATTCAGAGGATTTGCAAATGGAAATAGAATCAATAAAGTGAGTTTTCTCCACTATTTCTTTAGTCTTAATTTACTTCTAATGATACTCAGAATGTACTTGAAACTAATAAAAATACATATTATAAAAGCATCACATGAAAATTTGAGACTGAGAC